>NW_026125168.1:0-85695 GCF_943737965.1 Phodopus roborovskii | reverse complement strand
GTAACTTCATTTGGTTACAAAAGATGAAAAGTAGGGGTTCTTCATACCCATCATTATTTGACAACTCAATTTAGGTTGCCTTCCTATATGTATATTTTTGAGAAGCTTCTAGGACTATTAAATAATGAAAGCTGTCTTTCTGCGGGCTGCAATCAGAACCAACCTAGCAGCCCCGGGTTCATACCTTAAGGGGGTGTGTGGATGAGGGAAAGGATAGCTATAGACGATAAAGAAAAGAACAGAGAACACAGAAAAAAAATCAGAGGCAGATTCAGTTTATACTGAATTGCCACCAGTTTATTTTTCACCACTCTGCCCACCTTAACCAAAAAGGGGAACATGGTATTACAGAACAAACAGACTTTTCTTCCTCCTCTTTCTCTAAGGATTCAGTAACCACACCTTAGATTCAACTTCTTGTTCCCTGGCCTTAAAGATAAGGAATAACCACACCTCAGAACAGGGTTGTTGGTGTTAACACAATAAGACAACCAAACACCCTACTGTAGCCACACGCCTTTGACCATTAAGTCTTATGTCTTGCTGGGGACAGTTTTGAACTCTCTGTCCTTGAGCCAAGATGGAGTGCAGCCATCTTTATGGGCATAGACTTCATTAGATTGCCATAGTACTCTACAAATGGCCCTTAATTGTACTGTTTCTCCCATATTCCCTCCCTCATTCTTCTCTCTCTCTTCTCCCCCTCCCCCCCCCACTTGTTCTCCAGTTCAGTGTCCAGTTCCATTCATGGCTATTTATTACATTCTCTTTTCTAATGAGATCCATCTGTCCCCCCTAGTTCCTGACTCTATACCTTGATTCTCCTGTTCCTGGACCCACCCCACCCCCAATCCACTTTGTTTGCCTTGTGATTTGAGCTGAAATAGCTGTCCTTTTATTTTCTGGAAGATTTTATTATAATATCAATGTTATTTTGTTTATATAATATTAGGGTTACTTAAATAGCTAAATATTTGGAAGGGAATGCCTGGTGGAGCCACCCTGTGCATGTCTTTTTCTCTGTGGGAGACTTTATAAATCTAGAATTCAATTTCTAAGTAATTTTAGGACTATAGTTTACATATCTTATGTTAGTTTTTTAATAAGTTACAGTTTACTAAGAATATTTTCATTTGATCTAGTTCTAATTTACTAGCATTATATTGTGAAATTGTGAAATATTCCCTCTTGTGATATATTTGATGTCTGATAAAGTCTAAAGTATTTTCCTCTGCATCCCCTCATAGTTGAGAAACATCCTTATGGACTGTCATTCAATTTTTGTAGTATTTTTCAAAGAACATATTTTTTTCTTTTTTTTTCTTATTATTTTATTTAATTTTATATAACAAAGTCCAATGAAATGAAAACAAACATTTATACACAATATTTGGGAATTTAGGCATCGTTCTTTCCAAACTACTTCCTGCTGGTAAGGGGCACTGTCATGGGGGATTCAAGAAGTTTCAGATATCCCTGGCTGTAGTTTGCTAGGGCTGTTTTGTCTAGCTGTTTTGAATGTAGGATCACCTTGTACTATGTTTCAGGCGGTCTGGCATGATCAAACCACATTAGTCTGAAAGGAATCCACATCTTTTCATTTTCTGTGGAAACAAAAATAGAAATCCTTTTCCCCAGTAACTTGTCCTTCAACTTAAATTTTGGAGTCAAAGCATTTTTTTTAATTTAATTTATTATTTTACATGTCCATCCCAGTTACCTCTCCCTCCCTTCCTCCCCTCCACCCCTCCCTCCTTCCCTCCCTTTTATCCTCTCTGCCCTCTCACATGCACTCTAAACACCCTCCCCTCCCATCCCCCCACCCCAATTCCATATGTAGGGGAATGCCATCCAGTTGGGGTCATGTAGATCTGACAGGTCCTGTGAAGTAGGGACTAGAGCTTCTCTACTGTCTCTAGGTTAAGGCAGTTATCCCTCCATGGGGGATGTGTTCGCAAGGTCCTTTTGTGCACCAGGGATATATCCTGGCTCCACTATCTGAGGTCCCTTAGACTGCTCAGTCCTTCTGGCTGAGACCCATAATCAGGGGGGCCTGAGTCAGTCCCATGCTGGCTTCCCAGCTATCAGTCTAGTGGCCGTTAGCTCCTCCTTGTTCAGGTAAGCTGTCTCTATGTGTTTCAAAGAACATATTTTAACGTATAAAATATTCCTTTTTAATTTTTGCTTCTTTTATTTATATAATTCTTTTGTATTTGCTTCTTTTCATTTTCCTTTTGTATTATGGAATTTTAATGTGCTGTTCTGTTCATTTAGGATAATAAATACATTGTTTATCATTTCCCTTTTAACATGTGCACACATGTGGAGATTTTCAGAGCACACCCTAAGTCTCAATGCATTGCCTTTTCACTGAGCTACTTTGTTATTGCTGTGTTTAACTTATTCCTAGCATCCTTTTATGATTCATTTTGTGTATTGATATTTACAAGTATGTAAGTGTTAAAACATTTTTAGGCTTTCAAGTCATCTCTTCGTTTTTTTACTGTCCAGTAAATCATCTGTGTCTATAATCTTACCACCCAGGAGAAAGAAAAAGTACTTGAAGTGTATAACTGCGACAGTAGTTGGGATGTTATTTGTATTTGTCTGTGTGTGTACATACATACATACATACATACATACCTTTAATAAACCTTCATTAAATCCCTCCTATCCTAAAGCAACTGTGAATTAAGGCTTTCTTGTGGTCATTTGCTCTATCTTTAACTTAAGCGAGATCATTGCTTATATGTATTTGACTCAACTTGAACTGCTAGTAATTTTTGTGTTGTCATTTTGTGTGTGTGTGTGTGTGTGCATGTGCATGTTTATGTAAATTCATATATAATATAAATGTATTGAATGCTTTTTTATTTTTGGACACTAACTTTATTTTTAAATTATGTGTTGGTGTCTGTGTGGAGATATGTTTACTTGAGTGTGTACATGAGTGTAGATGCCAATGAAGGCCAAAGAAGGTGTTAGACCACCCCAGTCTGCTGATACAGATGGTTGTGAGCTGCCATGTGGGTACTGGAAACCAAACTTGGATACTCTGCAAGAAAATTGCTCTTAACTATTGAGCCACCTTTCCAGTCTCACATGCAATACAGCTTTTCATCTACCCTCCCCATCAACCCTGTGTGTGTCAGGGGGTAGGTGAAGAGGTAGAGAGCATACTGGTGGGAGGAGGATTTACTCATAGGTATTTGCTCACTTACCTATGGCGTCTGTCATGTGGGAAATCTGTTTGACAGCAGGCTGGAAAGTCTGTGGTAGAAAGTAATGTTGCAGCCTTGAGGCAGAATTCCTTCACCCTCTGGGAAACATGGTTATTTGCTTTTAAGACATTGTAGCTGAGGTGATGAGGCATATTTCCATTCTTAAAGTTAATGTTCCTTACTTAAAACCCACTCATTGAAAAGTACCATTATGGCAATACCTAAAATACTGTCTGTTTAAATAGCCAGCCTGTCACAAATATCATCAAATATGTGATAGATTAAAAAAAAATCTATAGCTGAACTTTTGAAGTCCTAATGGAATGGAGAGTTTGGCAACTCAGTGGAGTTTAAAAGTGTTCCTAGAGTAGGTAGAGGTTTATGTATGGAAGGCTGCTATGCAGCATGTTTTCTTAACTTGAGTCATATAATGTGATGCTAGAGAGAAAAGTTACAGAAGTAACTGCTTAACTGAAAATTGTTAATGGTTTTAACATGTTGGTTTTTGCTTTTTATTTTATTTGGTCTTTCATGTGATTTCAAAGATTTAACATATAGGCTAACCCATGCTTTTACTCTTGAGTTACCTCTCCAGCCCCAGGAGTAATAGTGAACTCTTACTAATAATAATGTTCAAATATTAATTAGATTACTGGTGCTTACTGCAAATTCAGTTTCAATATTATATGTTCTTTGACATCTGGTGTAAATAACATATTTTAAAACAGTATTTTGCTCACATGGAGTTCGGTATATAGTAGGCATAATTTTTTATAGTTGTATTAAGCATTGAAGAGTAGTTGAAATATGATAGCAGATATTTAGGATTTGGATTAATGATACTGAACTTTATTTATTTATGTATGTATGTGTGTGTGTATATATGTGTGTGTCTGTGTGTATTGTATCTTACATTTAAATACATGGTGATTACTTTAGTATGTGAAAAACACTTGATTCCATAAACATGCTAGCCACAAATTTCTCTTCCTTCTATGCTCTTGAAGGTAAGATTCCCTAGCTGAACATGTCTTCTTTGCATAGGGATTTCTTGGGCTCTATATCTGATGCTACTTGATCAGCAGATTCTGTTCACTGTAATTTTGTGCCGTTGTTCAAACAAGCCAATCACATCCTCTGTAGCAAAAATGAGGCACTTTTCTGTTATGAGTAAGGTTTTTCCACCAGCCTGATCCCAGAACCGCGCCATTCCCAAATAACATGCAGAGATGCTGTATTTCACATAAAGCTGTAGGCCAGTTACTAGTTTCCAGTGGCTAGCTCTGTCTTAAATATTAACCCATTTCTATTAATCTAAGTATTTCCACGTGGTCTTATCTTACCAGAGAGAGACCATGGCATTCTACCCTGTAGGTCCTCCACCTTGAATTTCCTCCCTACTACTTCCTCTCTCCTCCTAGTCTCCTAGTCCCACATTCATTGCTTTCCTATTGGCCAATAGTGCTTTATTCATTAACCAATTAGAAAAACATATTTATAGAATTACATCTCCCATCACCTTTCACATCATACAGTCTTCTTCCTTGTTTCCTTTGCTCCTGAATGATTCCCCATGTGCTTAACATGGTTTTGTTTTCTTGTCCACAAAGTTGTGAGTAGCTGTGATTAATCAACTCTAGTCTCATCCATATACAATGATGAGTGTTGGATGATTGGCTAGTTTCATAGCCTCAGGTTGGGATATGGAGATGATTGAAACAGAATTCTTGCCGTTTCTCAGCTCCTATTCATGATGTCAGAGTAGAGAAAGATTCTGGAAGATTGAGTTGGGGGGGAAGAATAGAGGAGAGCAAGAAAAAGAGATACCATAATAGAGGGAGCCATTATAGGTTTAAAAGGGGAAATCTGGCACTAGGGAAATATCCAGAGACCTACAAGGATGACCCCAGCTAACAATCTAAGCAATAGTGGAGAGGCTACCTTAAATGCCCTTCCCTGATAATGAGATTGATGACTACCTTATATGCCTTCATCCAGTAGCTAATGGAAGCAGAAGCAGACACCCACAGATAAACACTGAGCCAAACTCCTGTAATCCAGTTGCAGAGAGGGAGAAGTGATGAGCAAAGGGAGTCAAGCCCAGTCTGGAGAAACCCACAGAACAGCTGAACTGAACAAGGAGTTTTCCATGGACCCCAGTCTGATAACTGGGAAAACAGTATAGGACCAACTCAGACTCCTGAATGTGGGTCTCAGTTAGGAAGCTTGGGCAGTCTATGGGACCTCTGACAGTGGAACCAGGATGTATCCCTAGTGCACAAACAGACTTTAGAAGCCCATTCCCCAAGGAGGGATTCTCCCTTAGCCTAGAGACATGGGGGAGGACCTAGATCCTACCCTAAATGACTTGCCCGATTTTGATGATCCTTCATGGAAGGCCTCACCCTCCCTGGGGAATGGATGGGGGATGGGATGGGGGGGTCTTTGGGGAGCATGGGAGGATGGGAAGGAGAAGGTACTGGGATCAATATGTAAAATAAGAAAAATATACTTAATGAAAAAAATAAAAAGGAGTCTGATATCAGCTATTGGCATAAATGACTAGTGAAATATGCATCAATCCAGAAATGGTATTGGTTTTGCTTTTCCAATACTATTTTATTAGCATTTATGTTTTCCAAAAGCATGAAGAACATTTATTTATCTATCATTAGCTCCAGCTCGATTTCTCTGTAAATTATATCTTTTCCTCTCAGCTGTTAACTCAAGAAACATGACTTAGTAGTTTTTTATTCCCTCATTATATTCACCAAATAACATAATCACTGGAAACAACAGAAATGCAGTAAATATTTGGCATGTAATCCAAAACAGTAATTCGGAAATTACTCTTTCATCCAGAGCTTTTAGTTTTTCCTTAAATGGCATAAGATTTAAGTAAATGTCCTAAGTGTGAATTGTTCAATGTTGTTAAAATACAACCCCCTTCCATTTACTTCCAAAGGGAAGAAAGAAAGCTTTTAGAATGTGGCCCATTTTCTCTTTATTCATTCTCCTTCCAAAGTGAATATTAGTTGCCTTAAGGCCTCTGAAGAAACCTTAGGGCAGCAGCTCACTTTGTATAGGAAGGAGAATTAGAATAGCAACATGGTGATCCAAACTTCTTCCTGTCTGTTGATTTTGGATGCTTCATGCACAATTTGAAATTCTTGCTGGAAGCTAGTGCTGCTTCAGGAGTTCCTTAGTTTTGTTCTTGTTTTATTTCTGAAGTTGAAGCTATATAATACCCCTATCCGAAGTACAGGATAAACATGCACGGAAGTGTATTAATAGATCACATATGAGTGCAAGTTATGTGTTAACCTGTACTGCCATACATTTCTTAATTCACTTAGCATAATGATCTCTGGTTCATCTGCATTGTTGCACATATAGCTGTAATCCATTCGTTTTCTATGACTGAATAGCATTCATGATGTGTATCCACATTTTATTTCTATTACTTTTGTTTTTATGCTTACTATTTAGACTTTTCTTGGAAGTTAAGTAATTCTTTTGTAAGAATGTCATGGACTATTTTTCTTACTCGGAAATTTAAGAAATTTTTAATGAAAAACCTAGTCTGACAAAGGATTTTTTCTGATTTCTAAATATATACTTTCTCAGAAGTATAATGCTAAGGTGGTCCTTGACAGTGTATTTGTTTCTGGTAAACCATCCAGTGATAGGCTGTGCTTCCTCCATTGGTCAGAGACTTAAAGAAATACTAATGACAACAGAAGTCTTCTCTCTATCTCTTGGATTTATTTACAGGAAACAGATCCAAGCTATGCTCGGCCAATTCAGCGAGGCAGAGGCCTTGTTAATAAATGCTGGAGTGCAGCCAGGAACTATTGATGGAGTTCTTTTGGATCTGGGGTGCTCCTCCATGCAACTTGATGCTCCTGAGCGAGGTTTCTCCCTTCGGAAGGATGGCCCCTTGGACATGAGGATGGATGGAGACAGGTAAGTATTGAAAAAGCATTTCTTCTTGCCTCAAGAAAATCAATTCCTTAAAAACATTCAGAATTTAATTTCCTTGAAGACTGAAAAATTCCCAGTACACTCCCACGTCCAGCACTGTCCATACATAGTAAATCATCTGTTTGGTACTGATTATAGACTTAAGTATTTCTTTGGCTTTGCAGTTCTTAAAAAGAAAATATTTACCACCTTTACAGAATATAGTGAGGAAGTATTCAGATGGAGAAATCAACTTTTATGTGTTTTTCTTTCTACTGACAATATGGCTATTTAGTAGTTATTTGGAAAAATTTGATGCTAAAACAATAGCTTTATTTTTCTGCATGCCCAGCTATGTTTCTGTAAGAATCAAGAGGAGCTGTATTTCATTGATATTCTTTTATAATGCTCAAAAAAAAAAAAAAAAAAAAAAAAAAAAACCTGCCAGGACTCTGGTGGTCAACAATTCTGTTTTGTTCTGTTTTGCTTCTATCTCTTATGTAGTTATCCTAATTGTACCTTCTCCAAAACATCGGTAATGCATGGAACTGCATCTTACATCACTTCGTATCCATTCATCTGTACACAGAATTTCACCTGCAACTCCTCTTCATTCTTCAGCATGTAGAAATACTAGGCTTGTTTACCATTCTTCAATTCAAATAGACCGCAATATACTTAATAGCACTATGTTTCATTGTAGCAAAGAATAGGAAAATTTTCTATTTCTTCGTTAATTAAAAGTTTAAGTTAGTACTGACAACTGGACCTACCAGTAGTACCGAGCCAGAATAACCTGTATACAAAGCTTACCCTTGCTTTTCATGTCATGCCATGAATATCCTGTGGTAAATACTCATATATAGTCTCTTAAATTGATAAATGATGTGATTGCTTAATTTTCATTATGATATGTTTGTTAGAATCTTATTATTTCTGAATCCTTTGCATTCTTCCCATTGCATTATTGACATTCATAGGCTGAAGAATATGATAAAATAAAATAATAAAATATTTAACAACTAGTGACTAAATGAAGGTCAAATATCCTCAACTTTAGAAATTAAGGTAGTTGTATATGCATAAAATGTTGAATGAAACTATACTCTTCCTGTGACTCGCTGTAGAAGATGCTTTCTGTAATACAATGAACAAAATTTCTAATTAACAATACCATGTTCTTAATGTAAAAGCTTCTTTGGCAAATTTTAATTTTCAAACCTACATCCATTAATTTCTCCTCAAGAATTTCAAAATAAGATTGTTCCTGAGAATTAAGCCCTTACGTCAATATCTTTTGTTTGATGTTATAATTGAAATAATATATGTTTAAAAGTTGAAGATCTTTCATATAGATAATATGAAATACTCTACATGAGGTTCTTGGAATGGGAAGTTGATTTACTTGAATGTGTGGAAAAATGAAAGTCAGGCATGCAAAGATGTGCACTGCAGATCCAAGTAGAAGGATGGGCCATGGGAAAAAAACACATGTGTATCGGCGCACGCAGTTGTTATCTGTCAGAACCCAGAAATTGATAGATCCCTATGCTAAAGATGCATACAGAGACATTTTAGCACTATAGTCTTAACTCTGTGCTGATCCTAATTTTAATAACCACTGCTTTTAGATTATATTATCTTCTCATGTATCAGAGAGGAATTCCAAACCTCAAGGGCTTGAAAGGCTCACTCTTTTAGCAGGTATAGTCTTCATTGGGAGATAATAAATTGGCACTCAAGTTTGGACTTTCTCTTATGATTTTAGTTGCAGTGTTCAGGGAAATCTTTGGAGTGACATGCTTAAATTTGAGTTTTCTTACAGGGAGAGTTCTTCCTGTCCAACATTTTAATGCCTATTTTAGTACAGATTTCTGGCCTGACAACCCCCCAGAGTGAAATTCCTTTTGTCTTCTAGCATTGTGGAAACTTCTACACAGCTATTTCATGACAATGTAACAGTAGAATAATATCATAATCATACCTGGTATCCATTGAATGGCACCTGATCAAAATGCTAGTTTAATTTTCTTGTTTAAAGTAGAAAGTTATGAACAACTAAATCCATCCATACTATCTTATAATTGGTTAGACTGTTATAATTGCCTAAATAGAGCTAAGAGTCTGAATTTGCCATCATTAACAAGGATTGTCCCATTGGGTAGTGGCTTAGGTAACTGAATTCATTGTTAGAAAAATCTAACAGGGATTTTGTCTTTTATGCTCAAAATGATGATTGGCAAATATATGAATTGAAAAGATCTGAAGGTCATGAACATATATTTCCCAGTCATTATAATGTCTATATTTACTGTTTCATGCAGGCCCCTCTCCCAACAATTCTGATAATTGAGATAAGCATTGCTATATTCATTTCTCAGATTAAAATTGAAAGTCTGCCACATTTAAAACTTTAGCCAGTATAGTAAGATTGCAATTATGTAGATCACTACAACCTTAAAAGAGAGAATCTTCATTTTGTAAGCCCAAAAAGCAACCCACTGGGATCAAAATTAGAGCTACCATATAAGACAGTCATTGGCTGTCTTGGGTGATCAAAAGAAAAAGACTATCAGTTTGAGGGTGTGGGAGGAGCTGAAGAAAGGAAAGGTAGGGTAATATAATTATATTTCAATTAAAAATACATAAATAAATAAAAGTAAGCAAAACCAAAAAATAGAACCATCATACTTAGAACAGTATGTTTCCTACTCCCGAAAACAGAGAGAAATAAGAATTTCAAAGACAGACTGACAGACATGGAAAATGGAGTACAAAGATAAAAATTGCTCCTGTATGCTCAAGCACGTTAACAAGGTAATAATTTTCAAGGAGAGTTTTAGATGTTTTTTTCAACATCACTCTGGCTTAAGCCTCAGATCTTAATGCTCCCATATCTTTGGTACTCATAACTATTCACAGTATGAAACTAATAATACAACGTGTTTATGTGGGAGTAGTAACTGTACTACTAGCAGATGTTCCTAATAAGTCGAGTCATTGTTAGCTCATCAGTTAGAATGCTTTGACACACTTCTTTAAGTGGAAATAAACTAGAATGATCTGACAGTGATCGTTATTTTATGCTAGTATAATTTAGTCTGGATATTCTTTTTATGCCCTGCTTGAAAGTAATATTTATGACTCATCACCCAGTACTGTTTATTTTAAAGCTTTAATCCATGATGAATTTTGCCGCTGATAACTAAGGTAATACCAAATATCCAAAACATACATGCTTAACATTTGATCTTTAGTTATTGTGAAGGAAAGCTGCCTAGTATCTCCTTGTGTAGACTTATTGTTTTTCCCCCTCTAAATTAGATTTCATTATTATCTTTTTCTCTTTTGTTACATTTTCCTCCACTCCCTTTCATGTAGACTTTCTAGTAGGATTTTTTGTTGTTGTCCCACATGTAGACTCTTTACTGGCATAGATTAGCTTACTCGCTAGCATTTAGGCTTGATCAGCTATCATCTCTCAGCATTGTGTCTTCTAATCTAAAAGAAAAGAATAACTCAATTAATAACTTAAATTTTGAACAAGTTAAATCTAAACACTCTTCTATTACTTTATCTTATAAAGCTGCAAGATCAATATTAACTTTTTTATGCGTGAAAGTTAAAAGTTAACAAAATACTATAACTTCCATTACCTTGACTTCAATGAATGTTTCAGGTTCCTCCTGCCATGATGATTACTATTTAAAACAGAAACTCTCTTCATTTCTGTGATATTTCAGTCTGTTTGAGAATTTCTTCTAGACAACATGTTGTGAACGCCTTAGCTCATGTTCCCAGTACTCTGAGATATCCACTCTTGTCAATGAAAATGGTATCAGTAAACTGCTTGTCTCTTTTTTTTTTGCACAGGTATCCTGACATGCCCACTGCTGCTGATGTTGTGAATGCTTTAGATCAGCAAGCACTTGCATCCATCCTAAGAGCATATGGAGAGGAGAAGCATGCCAAGAAAATTGCTTCTGCAATCATTCAAGCTCGCAGGGTTTACCCTATCTAGAGAACCCAGCAGCTTGCTAGCATTGTTGCAGGTACTCTCCTTAATTCTCTTTAATGTCTAAGAGTAAAAATCTAAATTAATATCTGATATATACATATTTGTGTGTATGTATGTATGTGTGTGTATGTATATATGATGTGTGTGTGTGTGTGTGTGTGTGTGTGTGTGTGTGTGTGTGTGTGTGTGTGTGTGTGTTCCTTCTGTCTGGCTTCCAGAGGAATTCATTTGTGTGTGAAATCATTTAGAACAGCCTATTCAAATGTCAGGTTTGTTTTGTTTTGTTTTTTAAGCTTCCTCTCTCCAACAATTCTCATACTGCATACAATTTTTTAAAGTTATTTCCATAGGTGGTTGATTAATATAATAGAAAATTTATATGTGGTAACCAAGGTGAAAGATGGAATGACAAGGTTTAAAGGATGTCTTGATCCATCACAGTGGTTGATAAGCATCCTGTATGAGATTTGACATTACCTTTCATAGTTTCACATTTCCACATTTTAATATTTCAGGCAAAAAAAGAATTGCATTGCCCAACTGCTAAAATAAAACTCAGTGACTCATACATCTCTTCTAAACAATCAGCTAACAAAGAGTATGTGATGTATAGGTTATTCCACTTTGTGGATGCTAACTAAATCAGCCTAAGGGATTTATTGAAACATTTCATCTTTCTGCTCTTCAGCAGCATAAACCTCTTGAACCGAATTCTAGCTACAAGGCACTTTTTTTGTACCCTTTCCATTTGAAGCCAAAGTTGTTTGACAGCTACGTTTTGATGAAAGTTTCTCAAAGTAAAAATGCAGCTCTTGTGGTTATTTAACAGAATTACAGTGGTAAATTATTCATCTTGTTGGATCAACTAAAACACTATCATTTTTATAAACTAAAAATATATTAAGATTGTTTTCTGTTTATATTAAATTATGTAAGTAATAATAATAAGCATTTTGAAAGTATCCAGTATTGGCTAAAGCTACCATAATGCTGGATGGAGTTTAAGGAATAAAACTTAATTATAAATTCACTCAAATCATTAAACTTTCTTATAATAATTGTTTCTGGCAAAATTAACAATAATTAAATAAAATTATAATTTATTTAACATAGTAGAATATAAAGAATTGACTAAGTCTTTAATATTTTAAGATTCCTTTGTCAAGCGCTTTCCAACTTAATGCCTTTTATTGGAGTTGAAGCAGAATTCATGTGGGTTATGTAAACATGCAGTATTTTATTATCCCCCCATAAAAGTTTTAATTAGTATGTTAGCAAGTATAGAATCACCTATTTCTTATATACATTGCCCTTCTCATTCTTTACTCACCAGGCTACTCCACTTGTCCTTGCTGTCTTTAAGAGCACTGCATACCATTTTCTGTGAGAAACCATATTATTTATTCAGAATAACCCTGAATTTTGTCTGGTACTGAATGAGGGCTTGTAGCTAACAAGTACACTAGAGATTGTTCTGTTGAAACCTTTATCCAGTAACTTGTGATACCAATTCTAAAGAGGACCAATGATTTGCTCATGACAACAGCCATTAAGGACAGTTAGTACTCATTAAAATTTAGGAGACAGTGAAGTAGAGACATAATTGGGATATAGTTTTAGGAAATTAAGTTAGCTGTCATTTTGGGGAACCACTAATGGTGTGAGATAGAAATGATGTGACATATACCACAGGAACAATGTGACTTTTCCATGGAATATTATAATGTTAAGAACATAGTAGAGTCATGTTAACAATGAAGTAAAAGTGAGAATACTCACATATAGGCAAGGGAAATTTGTGAATGGCATTAGAACATTGAGTTCTCTGAGTCTGTTTTTATGTCTTTATTGTTAGTCAACAGAAGTACAACTTTATTGAAAGCAATAAGTTTTTGAAAAAGAGAAGAGTGTGATATTTCAGAAAGAGAAAACTATGATCTACCCAAATTGAACCAAGAGATTAGAAAGCTTAATAGATCTATAGCAAGCAATGAGTCTGGAGATTTCCAACTAAAACAGCTCAAGTACAGGTGCATTCTATGCTGAATTCTATGAAACCTTTCAAGAACTAAGCAATTCTCCACAAAACTATCCACAAAATAGAAAGTAAAGAAATAACACCAACTTCATTTTATGAAGCCAGTGTTACCCTGAAATCAAAGCTGAATGAGGCCATAACAAGAACTGTAAGGGATTATAAGCACTCTCCCTTATCATGCATGCCACTTGTTTTTAAAATTGTTTTTTATGTTTTTAGATTATAATATAATTATAAAACTTTCCTCACCCCAAATCCTCCCATATGTACAGGCAAGGAAAAACATTGTGATCTTTCTTGATCTATTTCAAATTCACAGCCCCTATTGTCATTAATTTTTGGCATGTCTCTGTGTGTGTATTTCTAAGTACATGACTACAACCTGCTCAATATGTGTAATGATGCTTGCATGCATGTTTTCAGGGATGACCATTTGATATTGGATAACAAGTTGGTATCTTCTTCCATTGGAGATGACTATTTTTCCTACACATAGTATTCCTTAGTTGTCTGTAGTATTTTGTGTAAGGCTGAGGCCTCCTGAGCTTTCCTCCTCCATGTTAGCATTTATGTTGTTTTCCTTTTTCAGATCATGTTTATGCAGTTGTGTTGGTAAGACTATAAGGATGTAATGCTTCTGTTATTACTAGGAGACACAATCTCACAGCCTTTTTTCTACCTCTCGAAATCACTCCACCTCCTCCTTCACAAGGATCATTGAGCCTCATTTTGGGAGTTGTATTATAGATGCATCCATTAGGGCAGGGCTCCACAATTCTTCTTGTTGATTAGTTGTGTTTTTCTATAATGGTCTTTATCTGTTGCAAAGAGAATTTTCCTTGATGATGGGTGAGGACAATAGTTTTCTGTAGGGATAAGGACAAATATTTAGAATGTATTTGGGGGTTATACTGGCTTAGTAAAGTAGTGGTTGTAGGTTCTCAGATCTAGGACTTCACTATCCCTGGTGAGATGGCTATGTTTCCAATGAAGAATTTGCAAGCCACTTTGTACTGTTAACATAAATTCTTGCATCAATCAAAAGAGCTCTGTGTTCATAGCATTTTCTACTGTCATTAGGTAATTAAATTAAATATTACATAATATGATGGTATATTGATTATGAAAGAAAAGACATATGCAATGAAGTAGGCTGTTCACAGGATTATTTCCTTGGCTGCACAGAAGCCTTTTAATTTTATGTATTCCAGTTTATCATTTCTTGACACTATTTCTGAGTCTTTTCAAAAAGTCAGTTCTTACCAGGACCAAATGGGCTTTATTTCAAGGATGTAAGGATTGTTCAACAAACATAAATCAATAAATATAATGCATCTTATGACTACACTCAGTGACTGAATCACACAAATATCTCAGTAGATTCAGAAAGGGTCTTTGATGACAACTAACACCCTCTATTGTTAAAATCCTTGAAGAAAATAATAATAGAAGAATATTCCTCAATATAATAAGAGTGTATATAACACATTTATAGTCAGTTATTTACTCAGTGGAGAAAAACTGCAAAAGTTTTCACTACAATGAGGAATAAGACAGGAGTGTCTTCTCATCCAATGTTGTCATTGAAATCATAACTAGAGTAATAATTCAAAAGAAGTAAATTAAAGACATAGAAATAGGAAATCGGAAAGGAAGAAGTAAATTATTCTTGAAGATGACACGATCCCATAAAACAATTGAAGATTCTACCAGAAAACTCTAAGCTGATTAAGAAATTAATCGCAAACAATATTAACATATAAATGAATAGCTTGCCTATGTCCTGATAGCAAATCATCTGAGGAGGAAGTGAGGAAAATGATCACTTTGATAATAACTGCAAAAAAAAAAAAAAAAAAAAAAAAAAAGCAAGAAAAGGAAATAAACTAGGGTTGGGGAGACAGATGAGCATGAGCTGCTAAAGTGCTTCCTGCCAGCATGAGGTCATGTTTGATCCCAGAATGCATTTAAAGATGATGGACTTGGTGGCATATGTGTGTTATCCCAGTCCTGGGAAGGCAGAGTCTGGTGGAACAGTGATCAACCAGCGGGGTGGGGGTGCTGTAAGATGGCTCCATAATTTAGGGTACTGATTCCTCTTGCAGAGGACTCAGGTTTATTTCCCATCCCCCACTTAGACAGACTTACAGAGACCCAAAAATAGACATACAAATACAAAATAAATTCTTTTTTAAATGTAACAGGTATACAGCACCTGGAGTTGACATCTGGCATCTCTCACTCATGAACTGGCAAAATTAATACTGTGAAAATTGCTGTTTTTCTAAAAGTCATATTATGTTGCTAATTCATACATGTAGAAGAGTGGAAAGTCCTAAGACTAACAGTACTGTAAAACTCACAAGATTCCAGAAACTTTTCAAACGTACCAGGCTTAGGGGCTCAGAGAGTTAGAAGATTTCCAGGGCCCTCTCCCAATTATAAAAAGCAGTGACTAACTATTGAACAGAAAAGATTCTACATGGAGATTCCTACAGTTAGTCAGATAGCTAGAGGTTTGCAGTTTTCATAAAGGATCACCAGCATTAGGTTTTATAATAATGATGTTGCCCTTGAAGGCTCCTGTAAGTAACTAATAAACTATTTCACTATGGCACAATAAATATAAGACCCAGAGACAGATATTAGGGTTCAAGCTTCAAGCTGAAGATCAGAAGAGCAAAGCATCTAGCCACTAGTTCTTGCCACTACCTCAACTCAGACCAAAGGGGTGATCCTTAAACTGATCCCCAGATTCATTCAGACTCCTGTGCTCTCTTCAGTGTGGCTAGAGAATAATTCTCAGACTGAATGTCAGCTCTGTGACCCCACTCCTACCTTATATAACTCCCTAATGCTGGGATTAAAGTTATGTGATCCCAAGTGCTGAGATCACTTTTGTGTGAGCTGTTTCTTTTAAGACTGGATCAATTTTGTGTAGCCAGTGTGGCTTTGAACTAACAGAGTTCAGTCTACCTTCTAATCCTGAGTCCTGGTATTAAATATAGGTACCACCATTGTTTGATCTCTATAGCTTGTGGCTGATTTTGCTTTCTGAATGCTCAGGCAAGTTTTATAAATCATAAAACATGTATCACCACATGTCATCAACTGGGTAGAATTGTTTAGTCTTTTATTGTTACCCAACTTCAAGTGACTACATGTGTTTTCATGTATTCTCAGGAACAGTCACATAACAACAGTGTTCTACAAATTCAATGAAATGCTATCCAGATTTTCTGTGACATTTTTCACCAAACTTGAGAAACCAATCATAAATGTCACATAGAAGCATAAAATATCCCAAATAATCAAAATAATTCTGGAGCTATCATAATTTTGATATCAAATTATGCATTAGAACCATGATAATACAAACAGCATGGTGATGTCTCCACATGAACATGAAAATTAATGGAATAAAATAGAATATCTAAGAATATGTACAGTATCTGTGGCCCAACTGATTTATGACAGATGTCAAAAACATTCTTTATAGAAGAAATAGTATCTTCCAAAAATAGTGCTTTGAAAATTATATCCACATGTAGAAGAATGAGACTAGGCCCACCTCTCATCGGGCTTAAAACTCAATTGATATGGATCAAAGACCAAAATGCAAAATTTGAGACTTTAAATTGATTGAATAGAAATAGAGAGAAAGCAATTGAAGTTTGAGGGATGAAAATTTACTTTCTGACAAAGATTCAACTATGCTCAGAAGTAATGTCAAGCACTGATAAATTGGGTTACATGAACTTAAATGCCTTCTGTACAACCAAGGAAACAATGTTGTAAAGAAACAGCCTACCCTGTATGTCTTCTTTCATAGTAAATATTTAGTTCAGTTACCTAATGATAGTAGTAAATACTTTAAACACATAGCTTTTTTTTTTTTTTTAAGCAAGACTTTATACGGGACAAAATAGAATGTGACCTTGAAACAATTTCTTGAACAGAAAAAAAGGGCCTGCTTGTCAAGCTAATGAATGAAAATGTGTAAATGAGAGCTGTTTCTTGAAATAAACAGGAAACAGCAACAGGGTGATACCTGTGTCAATTCCTAGAGATGCCATAAGTATTGCTGATGGGGGAAGGGCTTCAAGCAATGGAAATGTGATTTTCCAGTTTCGAGACATGAACTGAAATGGAGATATCAGCAGGACGCTGGCCAAGATTCTTATTCAACTTTTCCTAGAAGTTACTGTTTGCCAGCAGAATATTCCATGTTTCCTGTGTCTTCTAGATGTCTTTGTCTCTGACTCCACACTTGACATTGGCCCTTTGCCTCTGTTTTTGTTCTGAATTTCATTTTTTGCATAAGAAACCACTCACCTGTGATTCAGGACCCCTCTGAATCCAGTGTGTGCTTGACTTAGCATTCTGACATCTGCAAAGATCCTGTTTTCAGAGCAGAGCACAATTACAGGTTCTGCGTGTTTGCAAATGGTGGAAGACAGATACTCTTCAAAACACAGTAATTCCTAAGCAATAGTTCTGTCCAAGAAACAAGTATTTTTGTTACACTGAATATAGAGACTATATTTAAATGGCTTCTGCTTTTAATGAATTCACATTAATGTCTTTAAACCTACGTACGTGTGTGTGTGTGTGTGTGTGTGTGTGTGTGTGTGTGTGTGTTATCTCAGAACACCAGGATATACCCTACTCAGTTCCCAACACATCTTAAAACCTGTGTTTTTATGGAAATATAAATCACTTCCATTTCTTTTCAAAAAGTTATAATTCAAGAAGACAAGGAACATTAAGAACCACACCTGGAGTCCTAATATCTCAGTAAAATGCACAGTACATCAGATCAATATGCAGCAATGTGTAAACCTAAGGCCACTACCTTTTGCTAGCCCTAGGAATGTCATGGAGTTTCCCAAAGGCAAAAGCCAGGCTCTGGGTTGGAGCTCTACTTATCACCACTGTTATGTATTTTATAAATCATAACAGATGTAATTTATAACCACTTTATAATTCCCCAAATTGCCTCTGGAACTTGATTGTTGATGTTTCTACACATATTCATACATAAACTATTTAGAAAAAAATACCCATATGCTTTAATATATTTAACACATATGAAGTATTTTGTATAGTATAGAAAATATCCCTTTCAAAAAATATTTTGTAAATACTAATTCACGTTTTAGGTCTAACTTTTATTCTAATATGATTATAAATGAAAAAGTAAAGTCATTTACTAAATTTTAGTTTAGAAGTAGATTCTTTATTACCTCTGCCAAGTCACTGTCTGGCTGTAGGCTTTGTGTACCAGGCATACTGAATTTCTTACAGTCTTTCAGACATATAGTCACATTCTCGCAGGTTTTAGACTTACTCGTACCCAAAATTGTGGCCTTCCTGCTTCTTCACTCATGTCCATTTCCTCTGACTAATTCTGACTTATTCTCTAGGAGTACTTGAAATAGCTAATATGTCGGCCCATGTGCCTCTGTAGTACTGTACAAATACAGTGCATCTATTTTTTTTTTAAGGTGTCTTCTACGTTTGTATTGTGCAATATAGTTGTCAATAGTAGTTACATTTGGTCATGACGCTTGATATGTAGCTACTCCAAAACAAGAATATATTAATATGTCACATATGTAATAAACAGAAAAAGAGACCATGGATTTGAGAGAACTAGAAGATGCACAAGGGGCTTAAGAAGGAAAAGGGAATGGGCATTGATATAAATACATTTTAATTTCAAAAAATAAAAAATACTACCATAAATATAAATTCCACATTTTTAATACTTATGAATATAAAATAGTTTTTTCTTAATTATATGTTGAAATGGTAATACCTAATGACATCTGTGCTATATATCTGTGCTACATATGGTTTTTAACAAATTAACTTTTCCTTTTTAGCATTTTTAAATGTGCTTATAAGAAAAGCTGTACATAATATGTGTACCGCATTTTATTTTATTGAACATGTACAGTAGCCTGTAAGTACTATGAGACAATAGCATTTTCATATCATGATATTTGAACCTTGGAAGACATTTTTGAATGTTAAGGCATGAAATTAACAGATGCACATTAAAGCAGGGATCTTGCCTGTAAAATAACATCAAATAATAAAATGATTCCCAATTTTATAAGTCATAAGAGTGTAAATGCACTGACAACATTGAAATAGCATATGCTGGCAAGCTAAAAAGTCACATTGCTTCTCAGTGTTTTAGTTTGTTCATTTTTAGGATAAAATTGTGTTCCTATCTTATTTAATAAAATGTGAAAGAAAAATAATTCTCAGACAGAACATTTTATTCATTCTTAAAATGACAAATAACATATAAACTTACTCTTGTTTGGGAAAAATACTTGATTTAGAAAGAAGTGACTATATCTAGAATTTTGCAGAATGTATATAATTTTACTTAGTCTTAAAAAGCAGGTAAATTGTTGGTCTGCTTCTATTTGAGAGATTTTTTTTTTTTTTTTTGGAGACAGGGTTTCTCTGTGTAGTTTTTGGAGGCTGTCTTGCAACTATCTTTTGTAGACCAGACTGGTCTCGAACTCACAGATATCCCCCTGCCTCTGCCTCCCAAATGCTGGGTGGGATTAAAGGTGTACGCCAACACCATCTGGCTTAAATCCAAGAATTTTCAAGCAGCTGGTTGTCATCATTTTGTGCTAGGGCATTCCAGATTCTAGTGTCTCTTCTCTTCTTTGGCCACAGCAAGTGATCCCCAATTAAATGCTAAATCTTGTGGAAGGGACCACTTAGTTCAAGACCTAGTCTTCCAGCTGGCTTCACAAATAAATTAACACAGCTCTGGACTTCATCTTTCTTATCTTGAAATAGAAATGAATAACAGCTATGATGATAGTTGGCATTATTTTTGTTAGGCAGACATAATCATACTAATTATATTTTGCTTAAGCCAATATAAGTATCCATTTATAGTCTAAAAGCTTTTGCCAGATTCAAAATACACCTAAAGAACTTTATGTTCACAAGTTAGTTTTTCAATCCACAGTCAAAAGTTGGTAGGTGACTCATGATACTATTTGAATAGGAATAATGAAGGCAGTGAGCGTTCACTTGTATTTGTGATTCATGTTGATTAAATGTATATGCTTATTTCCTGACTTGAATTTTATGTAACCTTTGTTCTGACTCATAAACTAGATGCAAGGCCAGGGCTTAATGTGTGCTTGTTAGACAAATAAATCGATGAAATCGTGTGTACATTTATATAGCTAAATAAAATGAAAATTCAGGGGCAAATTTTAAATGCCTAGGTGTTAACTGGGAATCAGTTGTAAGGAGACAGATCGTCAAAGGGATCAAGAAGCTTAAGGAAAGGTAAAAGGCACAGAGGACATGAACAAAAACCTTCAACCAGGCTGTGGAGATAGCTCAGTCAGAACCCAGTGCCACACAAGCTAAGGACCTGACTGAACCCTAGTTCCCCTGAAAATGCTGGGATGGCGGCAAGTGTGCTGAATTTACAGGTGGAAATAGGCAGATCCTGGTGATTCTCTGGCTCATCTATCTAGCCTAGTTGATGAGCTTCAGGCTGGTGTTTCAAAACCAAACCAACCAAACAAGAAAAACAAACAAAACAAAGAAAAACAACAACAAAAAACAAACAAACAAAAAACAGGGTTGATGACACCTAAGTCTTGAGTCTCCATACACATTTATACAGACACACCATGCACGCATGCATACACACACACAAATCCTCAACTCTATCCCTTGTCTGTATTTGCTCTGTGATCCTGAGTGAGTGATTAATCTTCTCTGAACCAAGTTACCTGTTTTTGAGGATGACCTGTACGAGTGAGATGGTATCTAAGAATATTTTCTGTGAGAGGTAAGGTCCAGGTGCACTTACACATATTTCTTCCCCTTTCTATCCAAATCCAGGGTAAGGCAGAGAGCAAATTAATACACTGCACATACTCCTGTGCATACTCCTTTTATAAACCTGTACTTTGCCAAGAAGTATGATCTGTGATAGGCTGATCACTTCATTTCAACCTCTCTTCCCGTAGGGATGACATGACTTTTAGGAAAAAGAAAACTAATCATCTTTTTCTGCATTGGGACATGTAAAGCATCTCTTTCCGCAGAAATACATTTACTGCTGAAATGTCAATAGATACTTTAAGTAACAAGAAGAGTTGCTATAGTAATACAGTGCTTAATAGGATGAAGTTAGAAAATAAAATGATTTACATTAATGGCACATGCCCTTACCTATTTCTGAAATCATCTTTTATTAGCAGTGTTTTAAGGCAAAAAGAGATTTTCAGAAATTAATAAAACATTTAATAAAAAACAATGATTGCCATTCAAACTTTAATGAACATATTTTTTCTAAGCAGTTAGTGAAGGAATTTTTATGACTATATTCTTGTGTGCTTCCTCTGTCTTTAACAAAAAAGTGTTCTTTAAACTAACATTGAACAAGAAATAAAGTACTCAGTTGTTTCATTACCATGAAGATTAAAAAATTGTATTGACAAATCCACAGTTAAATTTTGACATTATGCTAACATGTCATGGATGTTGTTGCTCTTGTTGCTCATATCTTTGATTATACATTGTTATTCTGTGATTTGAAATTTGTTGAGTTAAAACTATTACATACTATATTTGTTAATGTAATATTTTTGAAACTGAGTTATCTGATAACATTTCATGAGTGAACTTAGATTTCCTGTACAAGAAGTCCAATTTTGATGAGAATGAAATCTGGGGCACAACAGGTAGGAAGAAAACTTAAAATTTTACTTCTTAAAAAGAAACTAGAGTTTGGGGCTGGAGAGACATCTGGGTGCACTTGCAGAAGACCCAAGTTCAGTTCCCAGCACCCACATGGAAAAGAACACAACTGTAACTCCAGCTCCAGGTGATCCAGCACACTCTTCTGGCCTCCATAGGCACCTGCACACAAGGCATACTCTTATGCAGATGTATGCACACATATTGACTAATGTTTACCTAGTCTTAATCAGTAGTACAAAGTAGGAAGGAGAGATGTTGCAGTGTCAGCTGACCCAGGCCAAGCACTAAGTTAATAATGATGATGATGATAATGATATGTAATACTATGTATTGAGAAAATACTAAGTACATCTAAAATTACCTTTATAAATAATTTACAACAACCCATAAGACCTGTGTATTTCCCATTTTCAGACCTCAGCTGTCCATAGTGAGATCATATTGTTATCAGAATTAACCAGGTAGAAATTGGAGATTAGATGAGACTTTGAAGAAATTTCAAAAGAACCTCACGGAGTAAAGCCAATTTTACCCAGAATCATTCTGTTTCACAGATTTTAATTAACAGTTTGAAATTTGTAATATTACTTGAATTTCATACTGGTGAAAATTGAACACTGTATTAAAGGAGCCCAGGCAAAAGGACACGAGTTGCGTCACAGAGGCTTATTAAATGTGATGGAAACTCAACAGATGAATGCCGGCAAACAGGTGCAAGAGCTCAATTAATTTTTAAACCCTACGACTCAGGAGGATTGCAATGCATCGTGTTGACAGCCCCAGCACGTTGCTAATTTCATCCACAAGCTTAAAAATCTCAATACATTAGAGCATATAAATGCATTCAATTTTAAAAAGTGTGAGTAGTACTAGGGTATCTTAAAACTAAAAATGTTAATTTCTGTATGGGACTTGAAATCATTTATCTAGTGAAAAGATGGTGTTTTTTATTACTGAATTCAGACTGTTTTCATGTACAAATTGAGTTCCATTATTATGAATAACCTAGACTGTTGTTACTAAGCACAACTTTGTAAATCAGAAAAAAAAGTTTATGAACAGTTTCCATCTTCTTTGGTAACGTGAGAGAAGTTTGCAACCCATGCAGTGATGGTATTAAGGAGTAAAGGAATGCTGAATTCTTTTTGGATGGCATGATTGAAAGTAGTAAATTAGGAACTGAAAGCTGAGCTAAAGCTAACACACTTTGCATTCACCAGAAATTCACTTTCTGTGGAGTTCTGGGATCATTTGAGAATGTGATAGAGATGGGGGATGGGCATCTCCAAATAATCTTGCACACATGGACAGCCTTAGGAAGAGGTGAGTTTTATAGTACCATTTCCTATACATCACTATCTCTGACTCAGAATGGTAAGATGTCTTTTATTCAGTGGCTTTTCCTGTGTACCTAGGATTGGGAAATACAAGTTAGGCTTTTTACAGCCTAGTATGAGCTGAAGTGTATACTGCAGAGTACCAAGTTGAAATATGTGGTGGGAAAAAAGAAAGGTCAGGTGAGTATTAAGGGTAAGTAGGTGGAAACTTCAAGAAGAGAGGCAAGGCATGCTAGTCAAAGGAAAGGGTGTTGCAAGGGCTGGTGAAGAAAGCCAGGCATGCCACCCTCTTACTGTTATAAGTCATGTGTTTAAGATAAGTGTGTAACAACAAATTTTTGGAAAATATTTTCTCTGTCAAAATTTCTAAAGAAGCTTTAAAGAAAATAAAAGGAGCTGGGCTTAATTCCTCAAGATTTTGCCAGAAAAAAAAAAAAAAAAAAAAAAAAAAAAAAAAAGAAAAGAAAGAAAAAAACTTTATTTCTCTTTGTATATAAGTTTACTTCTCCCTATTTTTGCTTGGCTGGAGCATATTTATTTTAGCAATCCTTTTTAAAACCTGGGTAAATTTTGATTCTTAATCAAATACTTGTAATCTGCACCTAGCCAAAAGTCTAGATAATGGCACCAGTCACAACTGTTGCTTTTATAACTCCACTATCAAGGAAGTGGATGAAAGGGGGAGACAAATGCACAGTCTAATAACATGAGCTAACAATAACTTATTTTAAATAGAATGAAAAGGACAAAAGCCAAAGGTATTCATTTCCATTCCCAGGTTATGAGACCAGGGAGGTTGCTGCTTTCACCAGATGCATAGTGTTTAGGGTTGACAATGCACATCTCCCCCAGGGACATGCAGACAGAAAGCCAAACTCTTGCAACTTGATTCAAAGAGATTTGACATCCATTAAAACATCTCTCAGTAACAAGCTATTCAGGTTTAGAGTAAAGACTCTATACTTTCCCTCCACCCCAGAAAATGAGATTGTTGCATAAAACACCTGACATGGAATCAGGTCTATGTCAATCACTCTGAACCCGGTGCTATCATTTTAGCTTCCTTTCCTCCTAATCACGAAAAATGAGACGAGGGAGATTTGCTGAATATAACATCTTAAAACTTATGGTGAAGTTTAACAACAACAAATAGCACTGATCTGAACTTCCCTACATGTCCAATAAACTGCTCAGAAATCTTAATATTTTCTTTTAGAGTATTTAGATACACTATATATTACCAAAAAAGATAGATTAGTAATATTTAAAGTTCATGCATTTTATCCACATACAATACCTATAAATTTTGGAGGCAATATTTGACCCTTGGTTTTGTTGTTGTTTTTGTTTTGTTTTGTTTTGTTTTGTTGTTTAGCTTTAATTGAATATAAGAATCTGCTTCTTACCCCTTATAATTTGGGTACTATTCATTGATATAATTAAAGTACATAAACATGATTAACAGAAAGTCTGCTTTCAGCGTTTCCCAAGTGTATTTCATGTTAAATATATTATATGGAGTAATTAGTTTTTGAAAATAAAAGCAGCTGGAGTGATGGCAAGGTGGATTAAGTGTTTGCCCTGCAAACAAAGGGCTGGAGTATAGATCCCTAGCATCCACATAAAAGCCAGACATGTGCAACCTGGAGACAGTGACAGAATCTGGGTCAAGATGGCTAGCTGGACTATCCTGGATTGGTGAGCTGCATGTTCATCAAGAGGCGCTGCCTTAATATTTAGGGTGAAAAGATATTGAGAAAGATACTTTTAATGTCAGCTCCTCCACTTAGTGTACACATACTTGTATGTGCACATACACACAAACACACACACACACACACACTTTCATATATGTGTGACACAGATACACCACATCAAACCTTGAGAAACACTGAGTAAAGAACTTTAAAAAGTCATATTTAGGACTTTGCCATGGACATTGTAGCTTTGCAGAGAGTGTGGTATCCTGCATTTTCTGTACTTATATGACAGAAACATTTTGTTGTCTAGTTGGGATCTGAGGGTGTTACATTTCACTAGACCACTTACCTGGAGACATCAGTATGGAAAATGTATGGTAGAAAACCAGGAATCTTCCTTCTCCTTTTGCTCCTGTTAGTATGCATCATGTCTTTGATAGCAGTCATCATAACATCGGCTTATTAAATTAAATATTGTTATTAAAGGGTATGAATTTTTTGAAGGTCAACAATGACATACTTTTAATACTCAATATCCCACTAAAGATCTTAAATACTGGCTACATGGATGAATGGTGTGTATTGTTAAGCATATTCATTTGTTGGGTTTGGGGTTTTGCAGAATATTTTTGTGACATTCTGGGCTATAATTGTTTTAGTCTAGAGTTTTCCACTGGTAACTTTAAATGCACTTCAGTTAATAGTCAGACTAAATAAATGGACCAGCAGAGCAAGACTGTGAAAACAAAGGAGTGGATTAAAATGACTCACAATATATTTTATTGTTGTGGAACTATGCTTAAGAAAGAAAATACCTGTATAGAAATATATCCTATGAAAGCTACAGAAACTGAAAAAAAATATATAATAAAATCAAAATAAAAAGTACTCTTAAAATGACAGAATACAAGTTGTAATTTATATTGCAAGAGAAATCTAGAAGTTTTATCATAGAAAATAATCTTCTGGCCAGATGGTTGAAACATAATCTGGATGATTTATATTAATGAAGCCCAAGTGCATATTCATAGCACCAGGTATTAACTAGTCAACATTACATGAAAAAAAAAAGAGTAAGAATTCTAAATCCTTATACTTTTAATATATAAGCACTACTTTGTAAATTTTGGGATGTACTATTAATTTGTGCTTTAGAAACATTTTGTACTTTCTTTTGGATACTGACTTACTCTATTTATCTAGAAAAAGTGTTTGGCAAATCCCTAATGTTTTATATGCCTCTTCCCTACCCACGCTGTTTTATATCCAAGGATAAGAGAAGTAAATGTGTGAATGGTATCTATCAGGAACATTTTTTTCCTAAATGTAAAGTAAATACTCCTTGAATGCTTTAAATTTCATATTCACAATAATCCCATGATCCAGAGTTATAAATGTGACATCTTACCTCACACCCACAGCATTAAAGAGAAAGGCTTTTGTGAGGTCAAGACCATCTCTTTTACCCAATGCTGTCTTAATATGAGTGTAACTATTCATATGCTTTTCCTTAGTAAGATGTGTTTGTGTAAATGGTGAACTTGTAGATGCTTCACCATGACTTAGATGACAACAGCTATTAAATTACATTGACAACATGTAAAATATTAACAGAAATGCTAAGTTCTTTCAATGGATTAGTTTAATATTAACGGAATGTTAATTATTATTCAAATTAACCTAGAAAGTTACTGCAATTCTAATTATACGAGTGCTATTTTATATGCTTCATTAATTATTTAATTTGGAGTGATAAATGCAAGAATATCCACACAAACTTTGAAAAGAAGGTTAATTATGGGCTGGTATGGTTACCAGGAGGTTTCCCAAGTGAGAAAACCTAGCATAAGGAAGCAATTGTCATTATTTAAAATAGTTTTGTATTGATAGAAAAATAGAGAAATGCATTAATGTAAGACCATTGAGAATGTTGGAGCACTTTCATCTCTATCTTGAAATGCAGTATATCATCATTCTGATAATATAAATCAATAGGGGAAATGTAGCATTTACAAGATAGGAGTGGGCTAAACCTCATACTACAATGAAAGTTATTTTCATGTGAACCAAATAGTTAATCATATAAACAAAACCAGAGTATATCAAAAGTAAAGCTGATAATGTTGGAGAGGAGTAAGCTTTCCTCGTTATGAATTGACCTAAGTAAATTAATTAATAAATGGGGGTAAGCAGGGTAGGGGTGGTAAAGAGGAGAAGACTTAGTGGATGAGAGTGCTTGCTCTACAAGCTTAAGAACTTGAATCTGAATCCCAGCAACCACATAAAAAGGCAGGCTGGTTAGGCCCCCATTATTGTGGAGTGGAGACAGCAGACTGTGGATTTTGCCTGGCAAGCTAGCATGGCTCAGAAGTGGGCTTCTGGTTCTGAGACATTGTCTTGAGAAATGTAAGAGTGAGAACTAAAGGGGAAGACATCTCCTTTCTCTTTTAGCTTCCTCATGCGCATGCACATACACAAATACCACCACCCATCCGTGATCCAGCTCACACACACAATTCACCACGCACAGAATTTTCTGGATTGGGGTTCAGTCCACACACCACAAAAACCTCAATTTCTGTATAGCAGAAAAATCTACAAAATTGAGATCATGGTCTAATAAAATGATTTATATGTGAAAGAACAGGGGTTAATATTATTATTTTATAAACAACCCTTCCAAATCAATAGAGGAAAAAAGCAATATCACATTAAGAACATGAGCATAAGATTTATTCAAGCAATTTACAGCCGGAATCAAATGGCTATTAGATTTGAAAAGATGCCCAAACCTACTAATTGCCAAAGAATGCAAATTAAAACAACAGCACACTATCATTTGCCTACTATTAGACTAGTCAGGGCTGAATACTGGTCATTCCTCATTCTGGCAAGGATGTGAGGAGATTGACTCTATAATATACTATTGATGGAAGTAAATTGGTGCAATCTACTTAGAGGGTAAATTTAGAAGTATTGATCCAAATTTAAATGGGCAAGAATATCCTTTGACCTAAACAATTCCAATTCTGTGGACATACAAGGTTCTCATACATGACTAAACACTTTGCCAGATTCTGACTGCCATTACACTTTGTAGAAATTTTGTGTTATATAGAAACCTAAAGTGTGCAGTATACATATTTATTACAGGCCCTTTGTGATAACAAGAATTTTTATTTACATGTTCCTGTTATGGTAGCAATATGAATTTCACTTGAATAAAACCACCTTTATCTTATTAACAATTGTATTTCGAGCTATCTGGTATGTGCTTATCAATACTTGATAAGTGAATGAACAAAATGAATGATAGAAAATCTATACAACTGAAATTATTTTTCAAAGTAATGTAAGTAAACAAAGCATGTGATTATTTTGCATCTCATTATCTTATGTATGCTTATGAGCATTAGTTCATATAGGTGTGAATATATATGTATCAAGACACAAGGAAGTGTGCTTTTTAATTGACTCTTAGGAAGAATTCTTAAAGTAACAATATTAACAGTTTATTTCATGAACAACAGCATTTCCTTTACCTTTTTCATTATAAACAGTGGGTATGTTTATGCAGTTTAAATTTCTTGAGATCCTAATGACTTCTAAATGTAAATTCTTAATTTTATTTTTATTTTGCAAAAGAAATATGTAAACATTATATTCAACTTGCCTGTTGATAATGTATCATATATAAGGGTTTGCAAGTGTGCATTTCCTGAAGAGAAAAGTATCTGCAGGTGCTCCATTGCATGTGCAAATGCTTGATGACTTAAGGACAAGCCCAGTCATTATCTGATATAATTAAATCCATGCAATCATGGGTGTAGAGGCAATGAAATTGCTAGTAAATTTGAGGGCTCAATTGCCCCATTAACATCATAATTTACTACCCACAATCACATTTGACACAGTGGTCTGGACCTCTATCATGATTTTGTTTTTAATATTTATCATGTTTTTTGTGATGGAAAGTGTTTTGCTTTTCATTTGGTCACTCATTCATATGAAAGTCATGTTCTTTATAATTCACTGAATGCTATAAAGAAAACCCTCTGCACTAGTAGTCCTGGAATTTTATTCTTTCTTTCTTTCTTCCTTTCTTTCTTCACATTCATTATGTATTCATTATCTAGTCAATATACATTTATTGAATAAACACTTGGCTACATGGCTGACATTGTCTGGCATGAACTCACAGGCACTGTGGAAACACAAATAGGACCTACAAAGGCTCAAACCAGATGGGGTCCCAGCGATGAGATGGAGAATTGAACACAGAGTCCACAATAAGACATTTGCTATTGATACCCACTGGCAAAGAGATCAGTTTTCTCTAATGGAATGTCAGTGGGTTTATTAACCACATTCCAGAGTAGGCCCAAGCTCGTGAATAGCTGACCAACATAAAATGAACTCCATCTCTTCTTGTAGACTCTTTGTTTCATTTGAGAAATTTTTGTCTTACTGTTTATTTTGATTTTCGTTTTTATAATTTTTTGTTTGGTTGGTTTTGAGAGAAAGAGAGAACATGAAGCTGAGTGAGTATGGGAGTGAGTACAGGCAATCTGGGAGTAGTGAGGGAGAGGAAAATCACGATTAAAAAGAGAATTAAGATTTAAAAAAAAAAAAAAAAAAAAAAAAAGTAGCTTTGTCCCTTGACCAAAAAGAAATGAGGCTCTTTTAAAGTAGTGCCACCCAGGTAATAAAGCCCTTTAGCTGACTCATTAGGTCTGGAGTAAACTTCATCATCTCTATTTTGTCAAAAATACTATAGGTAACTCATAATGTACCACAAGTTAAGAATTACAAGTTTATCTCTCAAGCTCTAGGGGCTTAGGAGGAAATAGTAAACAGCCCCTGCTGTCAAGAAGAACACCAGAGACAAATTGATGAGTTGGGTAAATAAGGGGGCAATTGTGAAGAGTTTACTGTAATGAGTTCTGCCTGGGTTAAGCCCACCTTTTCCCACATATGCATTTTTCTATGTCAGCCAAGTCTGTTAATGGATTATAAAACACAAAAATGAGAATTTTCTCCATTTATAAAACCAAAGCGCTCAAATTGTGGTTAAGACCATATTTTCTGTCTTAACTACTCTATTCCATAATTGAGTGAATTAGGTATACCGTGATTAAACTCAGGAAGTGGAAAAGCAGACAAATTCTATTTCTGATAAAAGCCCGTGGGAGATTAGGGAGAGGTGAAGGGTTGCAAAACTGAGCTCCTTAAAGGCAGGGCCCATGTCTCACTTTCACTGATATTTTCTCCCTTATGGCCTAATCCAGACCCCAGCATCTAAGAAGGCACCAAATCTGGTGTGATTTTGTCTCTTTTCCCCCAGTGGCTTGTAAACAGGTGGTTCTCCCTAACCTTTGATACCCCTGAGAACTGTCCTAGCACTAGGACCAATGACTGCAACAAGGAAACCCACTTGGAGTCTTTCAAGATGACAGAATGTTTACTCTTGGCTTAATTAAAAAAAGAAAAGGAAAAAAGAAAAAAAGCCTTGTTTAATCCTTCATGTTGGGTGGGCTTTTTCCTTTCCTTTCTTCTTTTTTATTTATTGGTATTATTGCTAATTGGTGCTTTGTTAGTACTGCCTTGAACTCTGTTCTCTTATGGTTACATTATATTCTTCGTGTGTGTGTGTATGTGTGTGTGTGTATTTATATGTAGACTCTAGAGATCTATGTTAGGTTTCTTCCTCAGTTGCTGTTCTTGATTTTTGAGACAGGATCTCTCAGTGAGGCCCTGGTATCCAACTGTGTCTAGCCCCAAATTGCTGGGCCAGTAGACATGCACCACCTTGCCAGGCTTTTACTGAACACTCCGTGTCTGAACCAAGATCTCATACTTGCACAGCAAGCACTTCATTGACTGAGCCATTTTTCCAATCCCCCTTTTATTTTCTTTTAGTTTTATTTTATGCAATATGAATTACCTACCTTTCTTCCTTCCTGTATGCTACAGAAACAAAGCACTAATACTAATGAAGAGAAGCCTTGGAAATTACTTTATCCAAAACAGAGAAGGATGTGTGCAGATACTCTGAGCAACACCGAGATGCTTCAAAAAGCCCATCTCCTGTTCTCTGAGGATAAGACAGGAAAGTCACTGGACCATACATAAAAATCCTCTCTAGGAAATCTATTAAATATAGTCCACATCAGAATTCCATAAACAATAATCACAAAGCCCCTGAATGAAAGCTTAATAGATTAGTAATATCATGTTATTCTTAAGACCTAGGTATAATTGAAAGGTTTTGTGTTCGTTTTCTTTGACTACATGGCATTATGAAGGTCAAATGGGACTTCCATGAAGAAAAGCTTGTTTGATTACAGGGGTCTTAATTTGACATCTGCAGGTTTCTACACAGTGTGGATATATCTAATGTGAACATAGATTATATAAACTTTAAATTGTGTTATATAGAACATTAATATAACTTTACTTTATGTTGCTACTTTGAAGTAAAAATAAATTTCCTCAGATTAAAAGAATTGGTCAAGATCCTCATAGTTTTACAGCTAGCTGACTGTTAGGATTATAAACGGCGTCTATTCTGAGGCCATAGGAAAGTGCCATTTATCTGGGAAGCAGAAATGTCTTTCATATTTTGAGGATACTCCAGATATCAATTGATTATTCTTAGTATTTTGTTGTAAGATATTATTTTATTGTTTTCAAAAACATTCACTGACAGTAGCCAGAAACTACATCATGCTCCCCACCTTTCTCTATCTTATGAACTTAGTTAACATAAAGCCATATGTGGATATGTACTATGTTTAAAACTATATCCTGAAATGAATATCTTTGAAATGAAAAATGTGTTATAAAAAATCAAATTAAGCAATTGCTATGTATAACCATGTTCTTAATTTCTGCAAAATTTTAAATATAATAGTAAGAAAACATTTAAATCATTTAAAAGCACCCTGAAATATTTGATAATTACTTGGCTGTATGAATATTTGGTTATTATTTTACATGAAAATTCATGTTTTTAAGATGTATTTTCCATGGCATTTCTCTTTTGAACATTGGTGTTGAATTTTGTAAAGTCCAAAATAGCTAGGAATTCACTCTTACTCAAGAGCCTCAGATAGTATCTCACTGAATTTTGTTTAGATCTTTACAACTGTGTGAAACACATTTCTTAGTGACCTAAACTATTTTTTTTTCTTGAAAACATGAGGAATCAGTTAACAGATAGAGTGAAACTGACGTACATTTTCTGTTTTGACAGTGACATCTTATTTCTGAGAGACCTTCAGGTTGGAGGACAAATTGGTAGCATGTAGGTTTTAGAAGGTGCAGAGTGAGCTCATCATAATGATGGTTTATGTAGATACTCAGATTCTTCATGCTTGTGTATGTTACTTCTCCTATGATGCAGTTCACAAAGAAAATTAATATACAGTAATGGCTGCACCCATTCTGTGTAAACAGTATGAAATATGAGCTAAGCATACATATACTTGTATGATTTACTTTTCTCCAAGAAGCATATCCAAGATATTCAAATACTAGGAATCCACCCATTCTCTCAATTGTTCATTTGTAAGAAATATAGAATAAAAATATAAACTCTTGAATATTCACTAACAGCCTGTTCTTAAAGGTAAAATTCTCAAATAAATTTATTGACATTTCTAAGATTTATTAACATCATATTTGTTGATCAAATCTCATATATAATTTATTATTTTTGCTCAACCCAATGAGCTGTACATAGCAAGTTTGGTCTTATACACATGTTGCAGAGTATTATGAATAAAGTATCTATATCATTCTGCAGTTTGCTTCTTTTGTGATCAGATTCAAGTCTCATTATACTTGTGATTTGATTGGTTTTCCTTCCTGTGGATTCTTAGTGCCTTTTGAAGCAAAAGTTTTGAATTTTGAAAGACTCCCAACTTACCACACTTTTTCTTTTATCATTCATGATGTGATTATTTTAAACAGTATTTTTATTCCTAGAGAATTTCATAACAACCCACCCCCTCTGCCTTCCCATCCTTTCCCACCAAATACTGAACATTCTTCTCCTTTGCCCCCTCGAAGTTTAGTTTCTATTGCCCAATGAGTCTGGGGAGTGGGGCCTGCCCTGGTTTGTGGTCAATCTACTAGACATCAGGTCCTTAAAGAAAACCAACTCTTCCTATTCCAACAGCTATCACAGGCCAATAGCTCCTCAGCAAGGGGTGGGACTTGATGATCCCTTGGCCTCTGTGCTGGATATTGTTTGGCCTCAGCTTGCATGGGTCTTATACATGCTGTCACTGTTTTCTTGAAGTCATCTATCATATCACTGCCACCACCATCACTACCAAGACCACCACCAACAGCAACACCAGCTCTTAGTAACTTTCTGCTCCTTCTTCCAGAAAGATCCTTGTGTCTTGAGGGGAGGAGTATAGGTCCTATCTAGAGCAGAGCACTCCCCAGTCTCTTATTCTCTGTACATTGACTCACTGAGGATCTGGTATTTTCTTTGTTGCTTTTATTACTTTTCTTACTGTCTTTAGCTTGTAGCAGTTCAATTATGATGCACCAAAATGTGGTTGTCTTTATTTTATTTGTAGCAGACTACATTTTCTTATTACTATAAGTTAATGGTTTTTGTAATGTTGTGAAATTATATATTACTACCTTCAAAATGTTCTTCTACCTCTCTTTCTTTGTTTGATTACAATTGCTGTTGAGTTACAAAATAGTTATATAACTTAAACCATAAAGAAAAATTAAAATGAGAGGGAATTATGAAATGTTACAATTTCTCAGAAATTTTAGCTTTTAGGGTTTTTTTTTTTATTATTTTACATATCAATCCCAGTTCCCTCTCCCTCCCATCCTCCCATTCCTCCAACTGCCCCCCACAACCCATTACCCATCTACTCCCCATGGAGGGCTAGTTATTTAAAAAGGGTAAATAGTGCACACCCTAGAACGTTTACTTAGCAAAAGTTAATGTTGCCTGTCTTCTTTCCTTATTCTTATAAAACCTCTCTAGGTGCCTTTCCTCCCTCTGCTGTCTATGCAAGAAAGGACTTGCTGCAAAGGTCTACCCACATCGCTACCAAGACTTTCCAAGCGCTTCGCATCTTTGTGAACAATGAGCTGAATGAGCTCTACACAGGACTGAAAACAGCACAGAAATTTCTGAAAAGTGGTGGCCGCCTTGTTGCCCTCTCCTTTCATTCTTTAGAAGATCGCATTGTGAAACGATTTTTGCTTGGGATAAGCATGACAGAAAGATTTAACCTGAGCATTAGACAGAAAGTGAAGCAAACTTCACAGCTGAATTCAAGTCGTGGGAGTATTGAGAGTGAAAGGAGCAGCCCTGTAAGAGCTCCTCTGATGTGGGATCTCATTCACAAGAAGGTGCTCACTCCGGAAGATCAGGATATCCAAGAAAACCCCAGAGGGCGCTCAGCCAAGCTAAGGGCAGCTATCAAATTATGAGGCTCTTATTATTCGATCCTTAAATTTTCCTCCTGTACTTCTGTTTTTGTTTTCTAATATAGAAGTGTTTCTGAACACTTTAATGCAACGTAAAGTATGGGGCAGCCTGGAAATGAGTGATAAGTATTTTTTTCTCTAAAGATAATGTAGGAAGCTTTGACATGGCATAAAAACTTCCACTCAGAGATCACAGAGTCTCAAAATGGGAACTTGTTGATCTCTGCGTTGTATTTGAATTATAAAATTCAGTCATTTCTTTAATGAAAAAAGTGGAAAACCACAGAGACAGCTGACAGGAGCTTCTGAGAACCCAGGGACTCTAGACAAACAGCTCGGGGAGCCTGCATGGGCTGAAGGAGACCATTTGAATGTGCATGACAGTTGGGTGGCTTAATCTGTTTGTGAAGCCCCTGGCAGTGGGACCAGGATCTATCCCCTAGTGCTTGAACTGGCTTTCTGGAGTTCATTTCCTATGGTGGAATGCCTTGCTCAGTATTGATGCAGTGGGGAGGCTTGGTCCTGCCTCAACTTAAATTGCCAGGCTTTGTTGACTCCCTGTGGGAGGCCTTACTCTTTCTGAGGAGTGGATGGGAGGTGTGTTGGTGGTGAAGTGGAAGGAGCAGGAAGAGGAGAGGGAGAACTGTGGTTGGTATGTAAAATGAATTTTAAACTTTTAAATAAAAAAATATTGAATCACTGCATAAATTTTTGTGGCTATTTTGTTTGTGTTTTTATATTATAGTCACTAGTTTATAAGTGACTAAAGTATACCAATTAAGTTTTTTGTAAGTAATGTATTTGTCACCTCACTTTAAACATTGCAAATGTTTGAAAAACATACATTCTTTAGTCTCTGCAGAATGTTATATATTTCCAACGGTTTTTAAAACTCTGATTATTTTTTTTTGAAAGAATAAACAATTACTATCATGTATGCTTTCAAGAACAATTCTATCCCCTTTTTCATTTCTGATTTGGTTGATTTGCATGTTTTCTCTCTGCCTTTTGGTTGGTTGGAATAAAGGTTTGTCTGTCTCATTGATTTTCAAGAAGAACCAACTCTTTGTTTCATTGATTCTTTGTACTGTTTTCTTTGTTTTCTACTTTATTGATGTCAGTCTTCAATTTGATTATTTTCTGGCTTCTACACCTCTTGGGTGAGTTTGCTTCTTTTTCATCTAGAGGTTTCATGTGTGCTGTTAAGTCTCTAGTGTTACTATTCTTCAGTTTCTTCATGTGGACATTTAGTGCTATCTCTTAGCACTGCTTTAAATATGTCCCATAAGTTTGGGTATGTCGTGCCTTCGTTTTCACTGAATTCTAGGAAGTCTTTAATTTGTTTGTTTATTTCTTCCTTGTCCCAGGAGTGATGTAATTGAGCATTGTTTAATTCCATGAGTTTGAAAGCTTTCTTCAATTTGTGTTGTTGAAATCTAACTTTATAGCATGGTGATCCAATAAGATACAGGGCATTATTGCTTTGTTGGTGGGTATGTGGTAGATTTTAGAGAAGGTTTCATGTGACAATGAGAAGAAGGCTACCTTAAATGCCATCCTAGAGCCTTTACCCAGTAGCTGATGGAAGCAGAAGCAGAGATTCACAGGTAAGCACTGAGCAGAAGAGAGGGAGGAATGATGAGTCAAGACCATTCTGGGGAAGCCCACAGAAACAACTGACCTGAGCAAGTAGGAGCTCACAGACACCAGTCTGACAGTGGGGAGAGCAGCATAGGACAGAACCAGGCCCCCTGAGCATGGGTGTCAGTTGATAGGCATGGGCAGTCTATGAGGCCTCTGGAACCAGTATTTATCCCTATTGCAGGAATGGACTATGGGGGCGCATCCCCTACAGAGGGATACTCTTTCAGCCTAGATAAATGGAGGAGGGCTTATGCCCTGTTCCAAATGATGTGATAGACTTTGATGATCCCCCATGGCAGGCCTCACCCTCCCTGGGGAGCGGATGGGGGGGGTGAGATGGTGGGTTGGTGGGGCCATGGGAGGATGGGAGGGAGAGGGAACTTGGATTAGTATGTAAAATAAGATTGTTTTTAATTTAAATAAATTAAAAATGTTTTTCAATAAAAAAGAACAATTCTAAGTATTCTTTTATTTTTTGCTTGTTTGTTTTTCTTTTGGGTTTTGGTTTCTCAAGACAGTGTTTCTCTGTATAGCTTTGGAGCATGATGTGGAACTAGCTCTTGTAGACCAGGCTGGTCTCAAACTCACAAAGTTCCACCTGCCTCTGCCTCCCGAGTGCTGGGATTAAAGGCATGGGCCACCACTGCCAAGCAAGAACATTTTATACTCTCTGCTTCCATATTCATATTAATGTATTATGCCAAATGAGGTGTTATTAATTTAGATGGTAAAAACTCTGGGTAAATAAATATGAAATGAAATTATAAAACTATGTCATTTGTAAGTCTATATTTTAACTCATTTGTATGATTGCTGCAATATTTTAGTAGATATTTTATCTATTCAGCAGTCTTCAGTTGAACAAGATAATATTCAAGTAAGAGAGATTTGTGAGTGTTTGGTAAATATAAATTGGTGGCAGAAATCCTAACTCTGAGATGCACTTTTCTCAGAACTTCAATACCATGTGTTTAATATCAGATGGAGAATTGTTTGCAAAGTCTACAAATACCTCAAGAGAGGTATCAAAATCGTTCTATATTTCTCAACTTCATATTTTTATCCAATTTTATTTGTGCATAGATGCTATTTTCAGTTAATGTTTAGTAACACAAGGTGCTCTGACAATTTAAAGAGAATCTGTAAATATAAATTATGTTTTTAAAGTCTTACTACACTAAAAGCTTTAAAAATTAAAGATGTAATAGAATGATTTGTGCTAGATAAAAGTAGACCTAGTTCATAATACCTATCACAAAGTTCTTCAAAAACATTTTGGCCACTTTTTATCTCAAAATCCATTCAAGCTATTAGACAAAATGAAAAAATAAGTATTATTTTGATGTATGAAAAAGAGGTTGTTTCTTTGGTGACAGTGCATCCCCTTATGCAATATGTTGCCTTAATTGCTTAAAAAATGATTTACTCGTAACAGGTTCCCTGTTGTGTTTCTGATTACTCAAATGATTATATAGAAAGCTAAAAATCAAACAAGGGCATGAGATACTTCTGATCCTTGAATAACTGTGTCCCTTGAGCTTTAGCTTATATTTACCTATTACTACTCATCAACCTTACTCAAGTGAGGGCTTATATTAATAAGCAATCAACATGAGCCCCATCATTCTCTCAAGGCAAGTGTTATCCAGTGCTACTGGAACTAACATGACGAACTGTGTAAATAAATATGACTATTGATGATAGGTAAAATAAAAACAATTTTAATTTCAGGTCTGCATTTGATTGCTGAAATTGTGAACTTAGGTATGCTATTTAATTCCTAGAATTCTTGTTTACTTCACTTTATTTTTTTTATTTTAATAACCAAGTCCATTTAAATGAAAACAAGCATTTATAGACAATATTTGGGAATTTGGACATCATTCTTTCCAAACTACTTCCTGATGGTAAGGGGCGCTGTCATGGGGGATTCGAAGAAGTTTCAGAAATCCTGGCTGTAGTCTGTCAGGCTGCTTTGTCCAGCTGTTTGAAAGTAGGATCACCTGGTACTGTTTCAGGTGGTCTGGCTTGATCAAACCACATTAGTCTGGAAGGAATCCACATCTTTTCATTTTCTGTGGAAACAAAACTAAAAATCCTTTTCCCCAGTAACTTGTCCTTCAACTTAAATTTTGGAGTCAAAGCATTTTTTTTAATTTATTATTTTACATGTCGATCCCAGTTCCCTCTCCCTCCCTCCCTCCCTCCGTCTTTTCCTCCCTCCCTCCCTCCCTCCGTCTTTTCCTCCCTCCCTTCCTCCCTCCCATTTACCCTCTCTTCCCTCTCACATGCACTCTAACCACCCTTCCCTCCCATCCCCCCACCCCAATTCCATATGTAGGGGAATGCCATCCAGTTGGGGTCATGTAGATCTCTCAAGTCATGTGAAGTAGGGCCTAGGGCTTCTTTCCTGTCTCTAGATTAAGGCAGTTATCCCTTATGCCTTAAGGGATGTGTTTGCAAAGTCGTTTTGTGCACCAGGGATACATCCTGGCTCCACTGTTTGAGGTCACTTAGTCTGTTAAGTCCTTCTGACTGAGACCCATATTCAGAGGGACCTGAGTCACTCCCATGCTGGCTTCCCAGCTATCAGTCTGGTGGCCCATTAGCTCCTCCTTGATCAGGTAAGCTGTCTGTATGTGTTTCTGCAGCCTGGTCTTGTCCTCTCCATCTGCATCTGGGTTCTACTTTGACTCAGTGTTTATGTATGGGTGTTTGCTCCTGTTTCCAACAGGCATTAGTTGAGGGCTCCATGGATAAGTTAGTTGTTGATCTCACTCTCTGGGAAGGGCATTTATGGTAGCCTTTCCACGGAAGCTCAAATTGTTAGTTGGGAGCAGTCTTGTAGTTCTCTAGACCTTTCTTTGTGTTCAATTTTATCTTCAAACCAATATTGGCTCCCTCTTTTATGTTCTTGTTCTCCTCTCTCTCTCTCTCTCTCTCTCTCTCTCTCTCTCTCTCTCTCTCTCTCTCTTTCTCTTTCCTGCCTTCTATTCCTAACCAGGCTCAATCTTCCTGGTTGCACATGTTTTCCTTTCCTCCCCCTCGTTTTCTCCTACTTCTCCCTTCATTCGCTGCCCCCCCCACTTCCCCTGAGCTCTGGGGGACTTGTCCCTTCCTGGAGCAACACTATTTGTAATAGCAAGAACCTGGAAGCAACCTAGATGCCCCTCAATTGAAGAATGGTTAATGAAGATGTGGCACATCTACACAATGGAATACTACTCTGCAGAAAAAAATAATGGTACCTTGAAATTCGCAGGCAAGTGGATGGCACTTGAAGAAATCATCCTGAATGAGGTAACCCAGTCACAAAAAGAGGAACACAGTATGTACTCACTGATATATGGATTTCAGACCTAGATCAAAGGATCACCAGCCTATTATTCACACCACCAGAGGAACTAGGATACAAGGTTTATTTCACTTTAAAACAAGAATGTTATTTAGACTTTGTAATGAACTTACTATGAGTGAAAAAGAATAATATTTATGCATGAAATAATAACAGGAATGAAATAAGGCAATGATCGAGCCTAGGAACATAATGAGGACCTTTAATTCCAGCACTCCAGAGGCAGAGTCAGGTGGATCTCTGTCAGTTCGAGGAGAGCCTGGTCTACAGAGATCATTCCAGGACAGGGTCCAAAGCTACACTGAGAAGCCTGTCTGGAAAAACAAAGACAAAAAAACACATACTGAATACTCAGTGGTACAATTATTTTGCTGACAAAGATTTACCAAACTCTATCTCATGTTTGTGCACACTGTGGTTAAGGATGTGTGTAGTTTATCCTGGCAAGTGTAAATATAACCCCTGTGTCACAGCAATCAATGAAGTTGCAACCCATTTATTTGGAAATTTTATTCCCACTTACTATTTATTTAAAACCTTTGCTATTTGTCATGCCTTGAGAAGGTATTTAAAAGACACAGCTGTTGCTCCTGTGGGATTTCTGTTTATGAAAAACAAGATGGCATTGAAAGAATGGACTCAGTTTTTTGACATTTATTTGGGTTGGACAAAGTAACCTCATATTCCTCCGTATCAATGTCTATGCTGTTGAAACCTATAGAGGGTGCTTTGGTGTATTCTATTAAGGAAAAAAAATAAAGTAATTTGGAGATATTAGGAGGAAGATTGTTACAGGGCTATAAAACACAAGCACAGAAAGACAAGTATGATAATTTTTTTTCTCACACAAGGAAACTAGAATTATTGAAAATTTAAAGATAGCCTGAAAGCAATGAACACATGGTAAAGCCAAAAGAAATAGTAGGAGAAGAGAATAGTAGGGAAGTAGATAAGGAAATGTCATGGTGAAATATACTGATACAATTTTAGTGGAGCTTATAATGTGTGTAAGTCTCTACTTCATAAAACCTGAAGAGAAGACCAAGAGAGCAATTGAATGTAAGTGTTGGGAACTTTAAAGAGACAATAACTAGTAAAAGTACTATTGATACTTTTAATGAGCTAATTATCTTTGATTTCTCAGGCTCAGAAAGATGTTTTACTAGAATGAAATTAAGTGTTGCCCCTCCCTGTAACACAAATAATAAAAACCCAGAGACAGGTATTGGGGTTCATGCTGAAGATCAGAAAAGCAAAGCAGCCAACCACCAGAAAGCTCTTATCTTTACCAAGGCTAGAGTGTCCCTATCCTCAACATAGCTAGAGATCAATTGCCAGATCTGAGACCCTGCTCCTGTCTTAACATACCTCTTTAGTGCTGGTATTAATGGCCTGCACCACCACTTCCTGGCTTCTATGGCTAACTAGTATGGCTGCTGAGATTAAAGGTGTGTGCCACCACTGTCTGGCCTCTATGGCTGTGGCTAGCTTTGCATTCTGATATTCAGGCAAGCTTTATTAGATCATAAACAATATATCACCACTCCTCCCTTCATCTAAGTGTTGATAAATCTCATCATCTCCTATTTTGTACCCCCATATTTCAGACAAAACTAATCCTTCTTCCAACATTTTACCTTATCCAAGATTCAATTCAATCAATTTTGCTTGTTTCCTTAGTCTCTAACCTCTTCAGAGTACAGTCTTACAATGGCCATTTGTTAAATCAAATGGTAGTAATTAAATCACATCTAGATAAAAGATAATATATTAAATATTATATCTTTGCTTTGTGTACGTTAAAATGGAAAGAATAGAGGCTTCGTAGCAAACTAGGAAATATTTATTAAGTATGGCATCATGTTTGATTATGACAATATAACACTTATTGAATACCTTACTAAAAATAGGTAACCCAGTTTAAGACATACCTTATTATATGAGTGGAATATAACAAAGCAAAAAAAAAAAAAATGCAAGAGCAGAGTAAAAGCCAGCATTGTTGGCCACTAATTTTGATCCTAGTGTGCTTCTGAGAGACTAAAGAACTTTGGACAGTCTCTTTGGGAGCACATGTGAATGTGAAGCCAAATGCACCTTGAAATAACTGAATTTATTTTCAGACCATTTTAGACCTTGAGATAGGATTAAATTGACCTGGTTATTGATGGGAGATGTCATTCTGTAAATATGTTTCTCTTATTGGTTAATGAAGAAAGCACTGTTGGCCAATCGAAAGGCAAAATAAGCAGAATTACAAGACAAGGAGGATTCTGAGAGATGTAGTAGGGAGAGTCAAGATGTAGATACTTTAAGGAAGAAGGTCCAGACCCACTCTCCAGTAAGATAAGACAACGTGAAAATACTTAGATTTATAGCAATGTATTAATATTTAAGACAGAGCTAGTCAATAAGAAATGTTAGTAACAGGCCAAAAGATTTATATCTAATACAGCATCTCTGTGTTGTTTGGGGCTGGCAAGGCTGTGGGACCAGGCTGGTGGGAAAACCGCTCATAACAGGTGACTAGAGTCATTAACAAGAATTCCTTTCAAAAATATTTTAAACCCCCTCAAGATCACAGTTCTAAAATAATCTGTGCTTATATATGTAGTATATATAATTCAGAAAATTAAAATGAAGAAATGATACAATTTTTAAAGGGAGAAGAATGTGGTTAATGAAAAGTCCCCAAGGAGGGTGTACATGCGTAGCCTAAATACATTTCAGGAGATAAAAATACCTGAAGAGTAAAAGGGTTAAACTGAAACATCTAGAATGGAACAGTACTCAGGTACTAAAAAATTTAAGACCTCAGTAAATTTGAGAATATTCAGACATTTTGAGCTGGAGGGTTCTCCAAAGGAAGCACCTGAAATAAAGAAGTAACAAAAAGAAAAGGGAAAGGAAATGAGGAAGAGACATATGAGCTAGAATTAGAATTCTAGTTCATGAAATTTCAAAAGGAAATAAAGAAAATAGGAGAAAGAGAGAGGACATAGTTGGAAAAAACATAGCTAGAATCACTAAAAAAATGGTAATAAACATCAAGCTATTGATTCAAGAAACACCACACCTCCCTAGATATACCTACAAGTAGAAAGCAATAGACACTTTCAACGTATTTGGCTCAGAGACCACCAGGGAAATCTTAAATGATAAACTTCACTTACTATTGAGGCACAAAAAATTGATAGATTGATATGGAGATTAATACATGTGGAATCTGTAAGCATAAAATTACAATAAGTAGGAGTTTCAATTATTTTAAAATGTGAAATTAACATAACTAGGCAAAATTATGAAGTTTAGGAGTCATGGGTGAAAGACATGTATACCAACTACTTTCAGTATCTTAGGGAGCAAAGAGTTGCCATCAAATAAAAGCATGTACTTTCTTTTCTTATAAGTGGTCCACCATTTTCATACATTGCATTTTTTATAACATAAAGAGTAGTGGGGATTTTCATGTAGAAAAGTATATTTTTCTATTTTCTTTGATTGAAAATATATTTTTTTTCATATTATATTATTCTGATTAGGGTTTCCACTCCCCCAACTCCTCCAAGATCCTTCCCACATCTCCTCACATCTGAATATACATCCTTTCTGTTTCTCCTTAGAAAACAAAAATGGATCTAAAAAAAATAATAAAATGAAATAAGATAAAATCAAACCAGAATAGAACAAAACATAAAGAGCCAAAGAACAAGCACAAGAAGTACATATAGATGAAGAGATGCATTCTAACACACAGGAATTAAATAAAAACATAAACCTAGGTGTAGTGAGGTAGTCCTTCTGTAGCACTGACCACGCCCATTGGGGGGTGGAGCGATGGGCGGAGAGGACCTGAGGAAGGAGGTCGGAGGGGGCCAGGAAGGCGCTCTCTCTCTGGCGTGACTCGGACAGGAGAGGATCGGGTTGAATTTCCTGGTGTTCATCTGTCTAGGTTGTAAGTTATTTCTCCCTGTATAAACATCTATTCGGCCTATTTGTTTATCCTGACCCTTATTTACCGCAATACCTAGGAGCATACAGCGAGAGAGACACAGAGAGAGAAAGAGGGGAAGGACCTGTAAGGTTAAAAAAAAAATGAAACATTATGAGACAAAGAACCTCCCAAGATGCCATTGAGTTCAGTCCACTTTATGTTGGCCATCTACTGCTAGGCATTGACTCAGCCTTTTATCCCCAATGAGACACCATTGAAGAAAAATGGATTTATATTTTCTAAAGGTGGTCAACTGGAATTAGCATATGGGTTAGGGATGGAGGCTTGTGTCCACTCTTCTCAGCACTAGGGCCTCATTTGGCTTAGATCAGTACAGCACCTATGTCCATCCTGCTGTATTTAGAAGACCTTGATTCCTCATGTCATCTCTCCCTTTGACTCTTAACATTATTTTGAATCAGTCCTTCTGAAGGGTTCCCTGAGTCCCAAGGGGAGGGATTTGATGGCACATCATATTTGAGACAGAGTACTCCAAGATGTCTCATTCTACACAATGTCTAGGTGTTGAGTGCATATATTGGCTGCAGGGGGAGGCTTCTTTGATGATGGCTGAACAAGAAGACACTGATCTATGAGTATAGTAGAATGTCATTAGGTGTGTTTTATTGCTACATGTCTTTAGCTGTACAGTAGTATTTTGTTTTCCTGTAGATCCCTGGCCTATTTGGTCTCATGTTTTTGGACACTAGAGAGTAGTGTCTGAGATAGGTTCCATATAATATTAATTTCAGCAACTGTTTACATAAGTTTCTTTTCCATTAAATTTAAGTAAGACTCAAATGTTATCCTTATATTCAAACTAAACTACATAGTTCAATGCTCTATTTTTATGATTATTTTGTATTGTTTTATTTGCTCTCCATTATTAATAATATGTGGGTAATATTTTGTTAATGATAATTAATTGTAAAGCATTTTATTTTAAAACAATCATTTCTCATCTTACATACCAATCCCAGTTCCCACTCCCTCCCTTTTCCTGCTATTCCCACCTTTACCCACACCATCCCCATTCACTCCTCAGAGATGATAAGTGTTTATATGGGGAGTCAACAAAGTTTGGCCCATCTCTTTGAGGTGGACCAAGGCCCTGCTCCCTATATCTAGGTTGAGCAAGGTTTCCTTCCAAAGAGAATGGGCTCCATTATGAGAGTATTGAGAAACTTGACACGAGCGAAATTACCAGGCATCCACAAAGATAACCCCAGCTGAACCCAAAGCATTAGTGGGTAAGTTTAAATGGGAAGATGAGGAGTTTTCCATATCATTTGAAAATGTGTTAATTTTTATAATCAGAACATATCCATTTTATAAAGGCAATCTGCTTTTATAATTATTACCATTATTATTTTTAAACAACAGAAGTTTTGGAATCCAATTTTTATTGAAATCCTGGGTATGACACTTTGCTTATCACTCCCCTCTCTCTTCAAGTGGATTCCAGGAGTTTCACTGTTTAGCTGTGGATATCTGCTTGGGTTTTTACATCAACTACTAGATGAAGGTTATAGGACGGCATATAAGTTAGTTATCAGTCTCATTGTCAGGGAAGGGCATTTAAGGTAGCTTCTCCACTATTCCTCTGATTGTTAGTAGGGGTCATCCTTATAAATCTCTGGACATTTAGTGTCAGTTTTCTCTTTAAACCCTCTATTATAATATCTCTTTTCTTGCCCTCATCTATACGTCCCCCGACTGAATCCTCCAGGTCCCTCATGTTCTCCTCATCTCTCCTTTTTTCCCCTTCTCTTTCTCCTAACTCACTCTCCACTCACTGACCCCCCCCTACCCAATAGGCACAGGAGATCTTGTCCCTTTCCCCTTCTGTGGGGAAATATGTATGAATCTCTTAGATTCCTCTTTGTATCCTAGCTTCTCTGGCGGTGTAAATTATAGGCTGGTGATCCTTTGCTCTATGTCTAAAATCCATAAATGAGTGAGTACATACCATGTCCATCTTTTTGTGACTGGATTACCTTACTCAGGATGGTTTCTTCAAGTTCCATCCATTTGTCTGCGATTTTAAAGATTCCATAGTTTTTATCCACTGAGTAGTATTCTGTTGTGTAAATGTATACATCTTCTTTATCCATTCTTCAGTTGAGGGGCATCTACATTGCTTCCAGGTTCTCGCTATTAAAATAATGCTACTATGAATATACTTGAACAGATGTCTTTGTTGCATGGATGTGAATCCTTTGGGTATATGCCTAAGAGTGGGATTCTGGGTCCCTGTGGTAAACTAATTCCCATTTTCCTGAGGAACCACCATACTGATCTCCAAAATGGCTGTACAAGTTTGTACTCCCACCAGCAGTGGAGGAGTATTCCCCTTTCTCCACATCCTCTCAGTGTAAACTGTCTTTGGTGTATCTGATTTTAGCCATTCTGACAGGAGTAAGATGATATCTCAAAGTTGCCTTGATTTGCATTCCCCTAATAGCTAAGTTTGTTGAGCACTTTCTTAAGTGTCTTTCAGCCATTTTGGATTTCCCTATTGAGAATTATCTATTCAGTTCTGTACCCCACCGTTTAATTGAATTAGTTGCTGTTTTGGTGACTAGTTTGAGTGCATGTCTACTGGCCCAGCAATTTGGGGGCTAGAGACAGTTGGATACCAGGGCCTCACTGAGAGATCCTTTTCTTGTTTCTGATTTTAGAGAATCACCTTAAGCTTCTCTCCATTCAGTTTGATGTTGGCTGTTGGTTTGCTGTATATTGCTTTTATTTTGTTTAGGTATGTTGCTATTATCCCTGATCTCTCCAAGACCTTTATAATGAAAGGGTGTTGAATTTTGTCAAAGGCTTTTTAGCATCTAGTGAGATGATCATGTGGTTTTTCTTTTTCAGTTTGTTTATATGGTTGATCACATTGATAGATTTTCGTATGTTGAACCATCCCTGCAACCCAGGCATGAAGCCTACTTTGTCATGGTGGATGATTTCTCATATTTGTTCTTGGATTCAATTTGCATTATTTTATTGAGATTTTTTTTTCCTGCAGATAACTTTAAATCATTTATTTACATGTATTTACTTATCTTTTTATTTAATTTTTTTATTTTACATATCGATCCCAGTTCCCTCTCTCCGTTCCTCTCTCCCTCTCTCCCCATATGCACCCCAACCACCCTCCCCTCCCATTCCCCTTCTACTCAACATGTAGGGTGATGCCATCCAGGAGGGGTCATCTAAATCTGTCAAGTCATTTGAAGTAGGGACTGGGACTTCTCTCCTGTCTCCAGGTTAAGGCAATATCCCTCCATGGAGGTTGTGCCCGCAAGATCCTTTTGTGCACCAGGAATACATCCTGATTCCACTGTCTGAGGTCCCTTAGACTGCTCAGGCCTTCTAGCTGAGACCCATGTTCAGGAGGTCTGAGTCAGTCCCATGCTGGATTCCCAGCTATCAGTCTGGGGGCCGTTAGCTCCTCTTTGTTCAGGTCAGCTGTCTCTGTGTGTTTCTGCTGTGTGGTCTTGTCCTCCCTCTCTGCTTCTTGATTTTAGTTATGATCAGTGTTTAGTTGTGGGTGTTTGCTTCTGTTTCCAACAGCTATTAGATGAGGGCTCCATGAGTTGTTGATCTCATTATCAGGGAAGGGCATTTATGGTAGCCTTTCTACTGTTGCTCAAATTGTTAGTTGGAGTCAGTCTTGTAGGACTCTGGACATTTCTTTAGGTTCAGTTTTCTCTTCAATCCTATAATGGCTCCAGTATTTTTGCTTCAATGTTCATGAGGGATATTGGTCTGTAGTTCTCTTTAATAGTTGTGTCCTTGTGGCATGGGTACCAAGATAATTGTGGCCTTATAAAAAGAGTTTGGTAATGAACCTTCTGCTTCTATTGTGTGGAACAATTTGAGGAGTATTGGTATTAGCTCTTCTTTGAATTTCTGGTAGAATTCTACAGTGAAGCCATCTGGCTCTGAGCTTTTTTTTTGGTTGGGAGACTTTTGATGACTGCTCCTATTTCATTAGGGGTTATAGGTCTATTTAAGTTGTTTATCTGTTTTTGATTTAATATTGGTAAGTGATAGTTATCCAGAAATTTGTTCATTTCTTTTGAATTTTCAAAATTTGTGGAGCACAGGTTTTCAAAGGATGACCTAAATATTATCTGGATTTCCTCAGTGTCTGTTGTTATGTCCCCCTTTTTGTTTCTGATTTTATTAATTTGCATGTTCTCTCTCTGTGCTCTTTGTTTATTTTGGATAAAGGTTTGTCTATCTTGTTGATTTTCTCAAAACCCAACTCTTTGTTGCATTAATTTTTTTTTTGTATTGTTTTCCTGGTTTCTACTTTATTGATTTCAGCCTTCAAATTGATTATTTCCTGGCATCTACTCCTCCAGGATGAGTTTGCTTCTTTTTTTCTAAGGCTTTCAGTTTTGCTGTTAATTCTCTAATGTGACTATCCTCTGTTTTCTTCATATGGGCATTTAGTGCAATGCACTTCCCTTGTAGCATTGCTTTCAAAGTGTCCCAAAAGTGTGGGTATGTTGTGTCTTAATTCTTGTTGAGTTCTAGGAAGTCTTTCATTTCTTTCTTTATTTCTTCTTTGACCCAGCTATGGTGCAATTGCACATTGTTCAGTTTCTATGTATGTAACGAGTACGGTTTTTCCTCCTGCCGCCGCCTGGTCTTGTCCTGCTGCCATGCCAGCCCCAAATAATACACAGAGACTCTGTATTTGATATAATCCTGTTGGCCAGTTACTAGTTTCTTATTGGCTAGCTCTGCCTTAGTTATTAACCCATTTCTGCTGATCTATGTATTTCTCTTACCGGGAGCCGGCGGCATACTGCTTTCTTCAGACTCTCCATCTTGACTCCTCCTTCCTACTTCCTATTTCCTCCTTGTCTCCTAGTCCCTCCTATCTTCCTTTCCTATTGGCCAACAGTGCTTTATTATTAACCAGTATGAGAAACATACAGAATGACCTCTCCCATCATCTCCTCTTTTCTGTCTAAATAAAAAGAAGGGTTTTAACCTTAACATAGCAAAATATATTATACAACAGTTATCAAGTAACAATCACAGTTAACAACATTTAGTCCATTAACATTTAGCAAGATTTGAAGAAAATATTTCATCATCTATTCTATCTTTGTGTGTCTAAAGTCTAAGTAACTTATCTTTAATCCTAACTAATGAAAACTATAACCATTACTATCTGTCTTCAACTCCTTCAAAGACCACAGAAGGATAGTATATAAACTCTAGAAATGACAGAGACAACTCACTGCCTGGTCACCCGAAGTTCTTTTGTAATCTTCCATCTTCAGCCCATAGGCCATAGTGTGTCTGGCAGACTCTTCAGCAACGCAGGAAACTTTAAACTGTCTTCTTGTATTGGCAGTTTGTCAGTCACTTTTGTCTGTGTCCTGCATGCTGTCTCGCAGACTCTTCCATGAAGCAGGATCTCTGTTAGCAATGTCCATCTTGAATCAGAAGTCACTTTCCTGTGGGTCCTGCATGTCCAGTTTATACATCACAAAGTCAAACAGTCCAGACAAGAGGAGTATCTTGTCCAAATGGCTAGTCTTGCCATATTGGAAGTAAACTCCATAACACGTTTCTTCTATGTCCATCTTCCTTTCTGATGCGGGTGGTATTGCCAAGAGCAATTATGTCTCACTGTCACAAAAACCCTAAACCACTTTAAATGCCATATTCTGTAGGTCTTTGAAAGGTTTGAAGAATTCCTATCTATCTCAAATACATCTCTGTGTATCTTGAAAAACCTAACTAACTTAACTCTAAGCTTTGACTATCATAGGTAATTATCTATAATCTGTACTACATTATATTTTTATATAAACACAATACCTAAACAAGAGGAGAAATACACATCTCACAAAATTGACATTAAATTGTATCAATAAATGAAAATCCATTACAAAACAAAGTAATCATATCAATACCATAATTCCCTTTTTACCTTTAAAAATAATTGGCTGTGATCATTACCCATTTATAACCAAGTCCATTTAAATGAAAACAAACATTTATAAACAATGTTTGGGAATTTGGGCGACGTTCTTTCCAAACTACTTCCTGCTGATAGGGGGCGCTGTAATGGGGATCCTAAGAAGATGTAGAAATCCTGGCTGTAGTCTGCAAGTCTGCCTTGTTCAAGCTGTTTTGAATGTTGGATCATCAGGAACTCTGTTTCAGGGGGCCTGGCTTGATCAAACCACATTAGTCTGCAAGCAATCCACAGCTTTTCATTTTCTGTGGAAACAAAAATAGAAATCCTTTTCCCCAGTAACTTGTCCTTGAACTTAAATGTTGGAGTCAAAGCATTTTTAAAATATATAAATTGAATTAATGCAGCAACATTTCCTTTATCAGTTGTTATTTTCTCAGCAGTTAAACAATGTAGAGACAACACAATAGCATACAGTAACCAGATTCTCTCTGAGCTTTTCATCTTTACGTGGCTTTATTATTACTCTGTTTATTTTACTTTTATTTATTTTTTGACATAGGGTTTTACTGTCCCTGTGTAACTCTTATCTGTCCTGGAATTTACTCGGCATACCAGGTTTACTTTACAAATCACAGAGATCTGCTTGCCTCTGTCTCTTGAGTGCTGGGATTAAAGGCGTGTGCTACAACACCCAGTTCCTCTTTGTCTCTTTAAAACCATTTTTCTCATGTCTACGTATATTTTAAAACACACTGTAAACCTTTAGAGGTTTTTCTTAATATGAATCTGTCTTCACTGTAAATCTTTATCTTCGTCTGGCTACAAGTCTTTTATCTGGTAAACAACAACATTGCTAAAATGAAAGTCATAGCTGTGTCAGCCGCGGTTTACCAAAGATGGTGGTGGGTACTTTTACCGCCAGAATGGAAAGCTGTGCTCACCACCTTGGTCTGCGCTGCCACCCAGAAAGCATGCTGCCGGCTTGGAGATGTGGTCACTGCCATTGCCATCACTCATACACACCAATAAATTGTTAGCAGAGTTATTTAAAAGCTGTGTGGTTTTTTGCCGCTTAAGCTGAGTCAGGAATCTTCCCTTAAAGGAGCCGCGCGAATATCTGCTTGTCTCTAGCAAAGCAGAGTACAACCGAGAAAAATGCTTTTACCAAGAAACCTTGCTTGTCTCTGTTCTTTTGTTTCTAAAACCCTTTTTTAAGCTTTTGTTAAATTTTAAGTGGAAGTTCTTATTAACCACGTGGGCGCCATTTGTAACGAGTACGGTTTTTCCTCCTGCCGCCGCCTGGTCTTGTCCTGCTGCCATGCCAGCCCCAAATAATACACAGAGACTCTGTATTTGATATAATCCTGTTGGCCAGTTACTAGTTTCTTATTGGCTAGCTCTGCCTTAGTTATTAACCCATTTCTGCTGATCTATGTATTTCTCTTACCGGGGAGCCGGCGGCATACTGCTTTCTTCAGACTCTCCATCTTGACTCCTCCTTCCTACTTCCTATTTCCTCCTTGTCTCCTAGTCCCTCCTATCTTCCTTTCCTATTGGCCAACAGTGCTTTATTATTAACCAGTATGAGAAACATACAGAATGACCTCTCCCATCATATGTATTTGTAGGGTTTCTGCAATTTGTGTTGTTTTTGAATTCCAATTTTAAAGCATGTTGGTCTGATAATATACAGAGAAGGTCCCATGTGGAGCTGAGAAGAAGGTACATTCTTTTGTGTTTGGATGGCATGTTCTATAGATGCCTGTTAAACCCAATTGAGACATAAGTTCTGTTAGTTCTTTTGTTTCTTTCTTAAGTTTGTGTCTGGTGGTCCTGTTTACTGGTGAGATGGGGTGTTAACATCTCCCACTATGAGCGTGTGAGGTTTTTGTGAGCTTTGAGTTCTAGTAGCATTTCTTTTAGGAATGTGGGTTCCTTTGTATTTGGGACATAGATGTTCAGAATTGAGACTTTGTGCTGACGGATTTCTCCTGCGATGAATACGAAATGACTGTCTTCATCTCTTTTGATTAATTTTGGTTTGAAGTCTAACTTGTTAGATATGAGGATAGCCACGCCTGCTTGCTTATTGGTTACATTTGATTGAAAGACTTTTCCCAACCCTTTACCCTGAGGTACTGTCTGTCTTTGAAGCTTAGATGTGTTTCCTGTGTGCAGCAGAAGAATGGATTCTGTCTTCGTATCCATTGTGTTAGCCTGTATCTTTGTATAGGCAGGTTAAGACCATTAATGTTGAGGGAAAGTAAGGACCATTAATTGTTAATGCTTGGCTGTTTTTGATTTGTTGTTAGAGCTGGTATTATGAATATATTTGCCCTGCTTTATCCTCTGGGTATTGGTGAAGTGGGATTATCTATTGCCTATGTCTTTGTGAGTATAGTTAATTTCCTTGGGTTGGAGTTTTCCTTCCAGAACTTTTTTGTAGGACTGGATTTGTAAATACCTATTGTGAAAATATGGCTTTGTTATTGAATATCTCGTTTTTTCAGTCTATAGTGATTGAGAGTTTTGCTGGGTATAGTAGCCTAGGCTGGCATCAGTGGATTCTTAGTACTTGCAGAACATCTATCCAGGACCTTCTGGCCTTGAGAGTTTCCATGGAGAAGTCGGGTGTAATTTTAATAGGTCTGTCTTTATATGTTACCTGGACTTTTTCCTTTGCTGCTCTTAATATTCTTTCTTTATTCTGTATGTTAGGTGTTTTGATTATTATGTGTCAAGGGATCTTTTTTCTTTAGTCCAGTCTATTTGATGTTCTGTATGATTCTTGTTCTTTCATAGGCATGTCCTTTTTCAGATTGGGAAAGTTTTCTTCGCCTTCCTCTATGCCTATTATACTTAGATTTGGCCTTATCATGGTGTCCCACATTTCCTGGATGTTTTGTGTTAAGGTTTGTTGGATTTAAGATTTTCTTTGGTCTATGAGTCTCTTCCTTCTAGTTTATCTTTAGCACCAGAGATTCTGTCTTCAATCTCTTTTATTCTGTTGGTTATGCTTGCGTCTGTAGTTCCTGATCATTTGCCCAGTTTTTCTATTTCCAGCATTCCCTTAGTCTGTGGTTTCTTTATTGTGTCTATTTCAATTGTCAAGTCTTGAACTGTTTGAGTTGTTTCCTTCATCTGTTTGATTGTTTTTTCTTGGCTTGCCTTACTTTCTTTAAGAGATTTGTTCATATCTTCCTATTTTTTGTTTGTTTTTTTCTTTCATTACTTTAAGGGATTTTTTGATAATATCTTCGAGGGCCTCTGTAATTTTTTTGAAGTTATTTTTTAAGGTGCTCTCTTCTGCTTCATCTGCTTTGGTGTGTTTAGGTCTAGTTGATGTACTGTGCCTAGATACTGGTGGTGTCATCCTTGCCTTTCTATTGTTAAGTGTTTTCTTGTATTGCCATCTTCCCACAGCTTCTTCCAGTGAGTGGAGGTGGAGTCTCTCTCTCTCTATGCTACTCTCCCGGTGGGCATAGGTGGGTCAGGAGTTCAATATCTGTAGCTCTTGGTGGTCCAATCTCTCTAGGAGGGCTCTCCTCTGGCAAAGATCAGGCAGGTGAGGACCTAGGGTGGTCCCGCATAGATAGGCGGCTCTAGTGTGCTCAGAGCAGATTCAGGAAGTTCCCCGGTGGTGGAGAGGTTGTTGGACCCGGCACTCTGGGCCAGTGCTCAACTGCTGTGGAGCAGTGGGCCCAGTAGGGTACAGGATTGGGTGAGGGCATGTTCTGGGTGGGGTGGGTTTTGGATCAGAGTACTAGAACTTTTCTCTCTGGGGACAGGATATAGATAGGAGTGAGATTTGGGGCTAACTTAGGGAGTTCCCAAGGAAGGGTGTGTGGGGGGGGGGGGAGGTTGACCTGAACTGCTCCCAGGCCTGGTGATGGGGGTCAAAGATCAGGCTGGGAGTTTTATTCTTTTGCTAATAGATATTTATTCCTTTTACTTGTACCCATTGCTTTGTCTTCCAAACTTTTTTCTTCAAATAATTATATCCAAATTATTACTAGTCAATCCCCTTTAAATTTCTACAATATAAGCACATAATCAGATTATAAAGAATACTAATGATCACAAAATAGACTAACACCTAGCAGTAATTATGAAATAATAAATTGTCTGAGTCATTTATTCCTAGAATTGAGGTTCTTGCTATTTTTTTCAAAACAAAGTCTTCTTTGAAAAGTTTAATTAAAATTATAGTTTCTTTAAAGAAAAAAATCACATGTACAGTGTTGTGTGTGTGTGTGTGTGTGTGTGTGTGTGTGTGTGTGTGTGTGTGTGTGTGTAACATCATGGGTTTTATGGAGATGCCTAAGGTCTGTCATGGGCCCTTTGAGTTCTACACTATAGGAATGTCAGTGTCATCAAGTCACCTTTCTCAGATATATATATGGACAAGCCACTGATCTATGAATATTGCCCAATATCATTAGGAAAAATTATTGCTACATTTTCTTTTAGAATATTAGCATTTGATTTACCCTGGATCTCTGGACTGTCTAGTTTCTGATTCTCGGTTACCCAAACAGTGTTGGGTATAGGCTTCTTCTCTTGGCATTAGTCTTTAGTAAAATCAGACATTGTTTGGCTACTCCCACAAGTTCTATGCCATCCTTGCACTAACATATTTACAGGAAGAACAGAGTATAAGTCAAAGATTTTGTGTTTGTGTTGTTGTCTATATCTCTCTTTTGGTAGTTTGCAGAATACCTTCCTACACCAAAAAGATTAGAATGTAGGAATAAAATCTCCATGTGGGCACCAGCTCAATTTCTCCATGTTCAATGAGATCATGTGCATTCAAATATAAAAAAATGAAGTCAAAATATTATTATTTGTGAACAATAAGATAGTATACACAAATGACTCTAAAAGTTCCACTGTGGATCTCCTATAACTGATAAACACATTCAGTAAAGTAAATGAATACAAAATTAACTTCAAAAAATCAGTAGCCCTCCTATATGCCAATGACAAATGGATGAGGAAGAAATCAGGGAAACAACACCATTTTCAACAGCCTCAAATAATATACAATATCTTGGGGTAACTCTAACTTAACAAATAAAAAGATCTGTATGATAAAAACTTCAAGTCTTTGAAGAACAATTCTGTACAATAAAAGAGCTATGAGAGGTATCACCATCTATCATTCCAAATTTTACTAAAAAGTTATTGTACTACCACTCATAGAACATGTAAAACTATAAAATCATACATTTCAAATTATTTCATTGAAGTCTTAAAGATATGCTATATGATATACTATTAGGTCTATTCTCACTTTAACCTAACTTCACTTAAAAGCATAGTTACTGTAGGTATGTGCAATATTGTATAGGCATATAGACACGATCGTGGTTTTTGTTGTGTTTTCTTGTTGTTGTTGTTTTGCTTTGTTTTAGTACTGAAGATTGAACTCAGGTCCTTATACATGCTAGGCAAGAGCACTACTTCAGAGTTATATGCCTAGATCTTTTACAGTTTATTTTTCATTTTTCTGATGTGGTTATGATGCTGAATTAAATAGAATGACCTTAAACTCACAGCCCAAAGAGGCTGTGAACTAGCAATCCTCCTGCTTCAGCCTCTGAGTCTGTGACTACAGGCTTTTATCACCAGGTCCCACTAGCTGTGATCAAGTTTTCACTGTTTTTAAAATCTACTTCCTTACAATAATCCAATGATGCCATATAGAATTCTGGGAAATATAAGTCTGGCTTGAAGAAAAAAGAAGTATTTTGCTGTATCATATACATGGAGAAGAATGGGATGGTCATGCCTTGAATGGCAATGCAGTCAACTTAACCCACAAAGATGCTACAGTCTTTACTCTCTCAAGGTCCAAAGGTCATATCTGCCTTAGAGTAGACAGACAAAACAGATCTTCACCCATATTCAGTATCAGGAAACCTCATATTAACACCCTTGCTAAATACGACCACACCAGAGCTGACTGTCAGATCAAAATTAAAAGACAAGTATATATTGTGGTTAAACCCAGCATCATAACCAGGAATGTGACCCCAGGATGTAAGAAGCCAGGAATGGCATATAGAATGAAAGGAATTCAAAAGAAATGTGTGAGCATGTATGTGTGCATGAATGTGTCTCTGTGCATGCAAGGACAGAAGTGAGAGGTGATCACATATTCTTCTGTTACATCACTAGGCATTATTTCCTCGAAACAATATCTCTCACTGAACCTGGAATTCATCATTTTGCCTAGACTGGCTGACTTGTCCCATGCTTCCTAAAGCACTTGAGTTTCACAAATATTTGCATCCACATCTGGCTTTTATAATGGTCCTAGGGATCTGAACTCAGATCTCATGCTTGTAGAAGTGTTATTATCTACTAAGACATGTTTCTGGCCCTGTTGTGTTTCAATTCTTCACTTCTCATCAAGCACCACATTCCACCCCACACTTTCCCCCTTTCTTCCTCTCTGTTTCTCTGTATGTATGTATATATTATGTGTTTGCATGTGTATTATTCTGTCATTGTAGTGTACTTAATACAATAATCTTGAAGAACTCATGACAGGATGTAGCTCATTTGAAGTATCTAAAGTCTATTTAAAAAACATGTCTTCTGCATGATTGCTCATGCCACAGCAATAGCATTATTTGCATAATTGCTCATGCAGCAGCAACAGGCTGTCCCTTATATCCACTTTAATTTTTGAATAACAATTATGAATGAAATGATGGTCCCCAAGTCCTTTGAATCACCCATTTTTTTATGCAACGAACTCTACTCTGTTGTTTTACGTGACATCTTTTAGAACAGACACATCATCTTTTGAGGAAAGGGCACACTGTTAACGTTGTAAAAGCTGTACTACAAATGTTGGATATTTTGCTCACAGTTTTGTTTTTAACTCAATGTTATATGTTAATAAGAGTTTTACATTATTAATGTACATTATTAATAAGAGAATACAATATCACAGTATTCATTGCATCACTCATTGAAATATTCAATGACTCAATTTTATAGTTGTTTCTTAGGCACTTTAGAGAACTGCTCAGGAACTTGATAAAAAAGAAGATTGCAAACAATATAAAATGAGTCTAGAATGTCCATCTTATTTCTTTAAGAAGATTTTGAATAAATGTAATTAATAATAGACTAAACCAACCCCAAAATATATTATGAATTTCCTGTCTTTCTAAGATCAATAGGATCTCAACTTTCCCCAAACTTTGCAAACTTGAGAATACTTGTGTCCCTTACTGCCAACTTCTGTCTTTAACATTAACCCAGCATTTGAGGAACAGTTAATAGTCTTACAAAGTTTGTACATTAAACATAATGTATTTCACTATTTTATTAAAGGTATATCCAGTTATTAGCCAGCTTTCATTTGTTCAGTATATAACAACTTGTGTTCCCTCATGACTTAAGTGACTTTGGAGATAAGATGATTATACAACAACTGATGTCCCAAAGACTAAGGAAAGACCTTAACCAGAGGACAAAGCTGGTTCAAATTTGAATGCTGTCTTGGATTACTTGTATCTTTTAATGAACTTTGGATTGGCAAGTGTGTTCTTAGTTCAGCTGACAAACATCTCTCATTGAAATATTCAATGACTCAATTTTATAGGTGTTTCTTAGGCAATTTAGAGAACTGCTCAGGAACTTGATAAAAAAGAAGATTGCAAACTTTATAAAATGAGTCTAAAACAAAATTGTTTTAGAAATAAAATGCTCATCAAAGGTAAGTAACAAATGCTTGCATTTAAGTCTCTCCACACCCCTCCATGGATTTTCTTACCTCTTTTGTTAGCTAAACCTTCATCACTCAAAATCAACTTAATGTTCTTAAGAACCATTCTTTTCTGGAAAAGGAAGTATTACTGACCGTGTTGCTGCACTCTGAGGCCCATGTATGTGCCTGCAACAACCATGCCTACTATAGATTACTATGTTAAGAAGACCAAATAAGGTGCAAATGCCACAGAAGGTCCGTTCTCAGTACTGGACTTGAATCAAGGTTAAGGATTCACAATTGCTTTGCTGATGTTTAACATTTACCCCAACACAGATTCTTCACTCAGAGTCAGTCTTACATCTCAAGATTCTGACTCTCCAAAGTGTCAGCTTCATCCCTCCTATTGTCTTCCATGCATGCATTTCTCTTGATAAACTCCACAGTTTATTTAATACTTGGTATTTGTTTCTCAGGATACTTTGGGTGATATATTGTCTTAGGGGTTCTATTGCTATGAAGAGACATCATGACCACAGCAACTGTTATAAAGGAAAACAACTGTGTGACTTACTGTTTAGAAGTTTAATCCATTATCATCATGGCGAGACATGGAGGTGTGCAGTCAAACATGGTGCTGGAGAAGTAGCTGAGAGTCCTATTATCCTACATCCTTTAAAAGAAGTCAAGATACAAATATTAGGTGCTGAATATTCCTTAAATACAACTGCTCCTGGATTTTGTAGCACAGAGCTAGGAAACATGTTTACAAAACTTTATCTACAATATAAAGCTATTCATTTACTCATGGACCTCCAGTTCCAATGCTGAATGTGGTTCATCTAACATTGTCATTTTTAAAAATTTTAAACTGTCTTCCTAATAATGAGAAACTCACTATCATTTTTCTTAATATATGTACTTATTTCCTCAGTTCATATAAGTGCTGTTAATCTCCAGATACTGTTGTGGCAGCTTCCCCCTTGCAAATAAACTTGCCTCTTTCCCTTAGCACAGATTTGCCTTTTATTCCCGGGAAGCTCACACCATCAGGCTGGATGAATAGCTATATGAAAAGTTTTTGGTTAGTGTTTTCTAACAGCAACACTTGCTAATACCTATACCAGAGAGTCTGGAAACAAAAAAGACCTTAGTTCACAAGGCAGGATGCCTTAGCAATCCCAGTGCAGAAGGCCTGGAGGATTCCTGGAGAGTCAGTGGTCTTTAGTCCTTGTTGGACAGCTAAAGAAGATTAAAGCAGATTTTTCATCAGGACTGCCAGTTCCCTGATAATGACACAGAGACTTCTTAATTATGAAAGACTGGCCAATAGTGTAATCAGGTTCCTGACTAGTTTTAACTTAAATTAACCCATTACTATTATACTATGTGCTGCCATTTAACTTATGGCTGTTATCTCTCCTTCTGTGTGTCTTTCTTGTTCTCAGTCTCTCTCTCCACATCTTTTCATTTTTGTTCCCAGAACCCTCTCTGCCTTCAAGATGCTGCTTTTCTATTGGCTGTTCAGCTCTTTATTAAACCAACCACAGTGATATATCTTTACACAGCGTAATACAGTATCTCACAACAGAGTTCTGTTGTCAATGGAGGATGGCAGCCACTGTGGCAGTAGTAGCAACTTGCCAGCAAGATGTTAAAGCAAGTAGGCTAAAAGAAAATCCTTTGCAGTGAGCTTTCTCTTTATATGGACAATACTGGAAAGTGCTTCCTACTCTCAGGGATTGGCTTCTCCTAGCAGATGATTTTAGATCCAGTCATGTTAACAAAGAAAATTAATCGTCATATGTACAAACAGTTTACCAAAAGGACATACGCAGAGCTACTAACACATCTTTAACAATTTTCAAAAAATGAAAATTCCTATGAATCTCCTTTATAAAAAGAGCAGGCGTTAGTTATAGTCTTTTATGAGGAACAGTATTTAGAACTTAACACACTATTTTACTTTAATTACGAGTGTGCTGCAAGTTACCTATTTGTTCTTCTTAAATGTATTTTTTAACTTCATATCCCTTGATCATGCAGTTCAGAAGTTTTACACACACACACACACACACACACACACACACACACACACACTCTACATGTACATCATACAGAGGACCATAATCAATCTCATCTTCTTCCACCAACCATGATTCTAGTTGTATCATAATTATTTTTGCTTCCTTTGTAAATATTTTGAGGGAAAAGTTAATTAAAAATTAGTGTTATAAATAGCGACAGTAGGTGGAGAAAGTATCCCTCTATGTCTAAACACATGGGGGGAAGGCCTAGGCCCTGCCCCAAATGATATGACAAAGTTTGAAGACTCCCCATGGGAAGGCCTTCCCCTCCCTGGGGCCAGAAAGGGGATGGACTGGAGTTTACTGGGGGTGCTAGAGGGAGGATGAGAGGGTGAGGGAACTGGGATTGACATGTAAAACAACCTTGTTTCAAATTTAAATGATAAATAAATAAATAGCAGCAGTAGTGTAAGGAGCATGTAAGAGCATAGAAAGTGTCAGATTGCTGTTGTAAGTTCAGGCCACTAATGGGTTTCCTGGATCTTCAGACTTTTCTCCTCTAGTTAGAAATGTTTCTATTGCAATAATAGTGACCCAACAGACAAGCTATTGGATATGATCACTTGCTTTCCTTCTCTATTCCTACTGTATCCTTTTGATTCAATCATTTATCCATACACTATTAACTGCGTGATCTGCCACACAGTGTTTCAAACTGTGGGTTACAACTGCATACAAATGTCATTTAACAGAAGGATGGGGTGGGGGGTGGTGTCAAGCAAGAAGATTTGGCAAGAGTACAAAGTTTCCAAATATGAAATGACTAAAACTTAGTACAAAAGCAAACACTTAATGAATCTGAGGTGTTTCTGACAGCAATAGTCTATGTTGTATCAGGTGACTTTATTCCAACATTGTTCTGAACAAAGAGCACATTTACTTTTACAGTAAGCGTGTTGTCAAATCATGCCACACAAACAACTTGGAAGCTAATGTATGCTATAAATTTCAGTGCTCTTTTTTCTGCTCATGTAAAGACTTTTGCTTTTACAGAGACACAATGTTATAATTCTGAGAAAACACGGACGTTTGCTATCTTTGTACCATCATTCCTTAACGTGGAAGAATTGTGTTGTTAGGCATATTTGGTTTTTAGAGCTGCTCTTTGAGGATCTGGAGATGTGAGGCAATGGTTGAAGTGTTCAGTGTGTAAGTGTAAGAACTAGGAATTCTATTTCCACAATACACATAAGCACCGGGCAGGTGTGGCTGCTGCTTCAATTCCAACATTTAAAAGATGAAGACAAGTGCTCAGAGCAAGCCAGGTAGCCAGACAGCCTCTCTAGAGAGCTATGCCTTCAACTGTGAGATCCGGTCTCAGTGAAGAGGTAGAGAATGATGAAGGAAGATTCCCAATGTCAATCTTTGGTGTCCATACAAATGCAAACATGTATACACACATAGTAAATTATAAATAAAGTTTAAAGAATTCTGTTTGACTTACTGTTCTCAGGCTCATTTAAAAGCCTTAGAATGAATTTTGGTGTGAGAGTAAGATGGGATTTCCAACAATTTCTGTAATGGCCGTAAGCATAGTTCTCTCATTTGTCACTATATATTTCTGCAAAGCAGCACTCCCAGTATTGAAGATTACAAACTTAACAATGTCTATCAACTTTGAAAAACTTTGAAGATGCTCTATGTCCTCCAGTATTAAATATTAGATAAGTGTTTAAATCTTTATTTAAAAATAAAGGTGTACATCCAGTTCATTGTTATGTAAACCTTTTTTTACTTTTAAGAAATAGCAAAATCCCTCTCTCTCTCTCTCTCTCTCTCTCTCTCTCTCTCTCTCTCTCTCTCACACACACACACACACACACACACATACACACAGAATGCCCAGAAGCTTGACTGCTAGGTAACTCTAGCTCCTGTCAAACTGACAATAAACATTAACTGTCACAAACAGCCAAGAGCGAGTATTCTTCTATCACAATTCAGACAAGATTTCTAACAAATAAAAATAGTTATATTATAAAATTATATATTGTGTTGACAAAGTAAAACAGGCCAAGTGTTTTCCATAACTGAAGCCTATTAAATATTGTGTCAGTCCAAGTACCCTGAAACAATTATTTCTCCAAAAGGGAGAATCCAGATAAAAGAGAAATTATTCTGGTTTGAAGATTTTTTTTCCAGAGGAAGAGGTGAAAATTTTTAAAGGGTAACACACCTCATTTTGATTATTTTCCTTCATACATTTTTATTGTTAAACAACTATCCCTAATTGTGAAAAATACACAAAGATAATCTGCCGATAAAATCAATTGGTCTGCATTGACTGAGAATCCTGAGATAATCTTTGTCCACTTGGGATTGGGATTAAGTTTTGTTTATAAATTACACTTAAAGTTTGAATTATGAGTAGCAAAAATTGCAACTCTCAAATACATATTTCTTAAAATAAATTCATTCACATTAGATCACTGATTGTAAAGCAACTCTTTATAAAAAAACAAACAAACAAACAAAAAAAAAAAAAAACCTGTCACTGCAGCATATCCTGTCTGGATTCCAGAAGAGAAGATGATCCAAAGTTAAAATAGAATGAATTCCTTTAATTTGTCATGAGATGGTAGAGCAACAACAGGAGGTCTACTTTACCTGCACAGCTAGTAGAATTCAAGATGAATCACACATAGCTATTTTGAGGGGAAAGGTCCATATAGAAGCATATTCTTCATAGATCCCTGCCCTGGGCCTCAACAACATTATTAATCTCACTGGTGAGTTAGTGAATGATTTTATTGCATGAATAGAAGTTTAGTTAACCATGTTATAATATCTATGTATAAGGTTTATACAAATCTGAACAGTTTGGCTCAAGATTATGGCACACATTTGCTGTGCAATTAAAGAGAAGCTTTAATGTGATAGAACAGTATTCATTCATCATATATAACAACTGCATGAAGTGTGGCAGGAATTCTACAACTGAGCATAGCTAGCATAAGAAACTGAGAAATCATAAATGAGGATGACTACACATCAGAAAGACCCAAAAGCCAATACTGAAAAGCAACTGTATGAGCATCTGAAGTTGTCTTGGCTCACTTTGTTTGAGCCAAGATGCATGTAACTTACTTTTTGTACTAATTTTCCATACAGGAGTGTCATGGTTACAAAGCTGAAAACTGGTTCTGTACAAGAAAATAATAAGACAATTGACAATGTATAGGTATTATAAATTTCTGTCATGTAATAGTTTATTATTATCTCTATATTAAAAATACTTCCTTTCTATACAAGATGAACTTAATAGTTAAGTATTCTGGACACTATACAAGAGGCTAACCTTCACCTCTTCTTAGGACAGGTGATAAAATGCTACCTGACCTTTTTACCAAGATAAAGGGCTGTTTAGGCAGATATAACTAACACATGCATCAGAGCATGACTTTTTGTGTCCCTTAAACAACTTGAAGCTTTTTTATTTCATACTTAATAAGCTGGGTGTCTACCAAGCCTGAAGGATCCTTCATGCTTTTCACAACTTACTCAATCTAACAACCATGACAGGATAATATATACTATGTTCTCAGTAAATATCTGTGAACTTGAACAAGAAATGAATACCTGTTAGAAGTAAGTTTTCCCTGCCATCCTGGACCCACTGCAGCACCAGCCCCAAATAACACACAGACATGCTGTATTAGACATAATTCTCTTGGCCTGTTACTTGCTTCTTATCAGCTAGCTCTGTTTTAATTATTAACCCATTTCTATTAATCTAAGGATTTTCACGTGGTCTCATCTTACTGGAGAGTGGGCCCGGACCTCCATTGTCTCCAGTCTCTACATACTGACTCCCTCCCTCCTACTTCCTTGAATCCTCCTTGTCTCCTAGTCCTGCCTATCTTGTTCTCATATTGGCCAACAGTGCTTTATTCATTAACCAGTACAAGAAACATATTTACTGAATGACATCTCCCATCAAATCTAACAAAGGCTTAAAAAAAATCTACTAATTCTCTTTTATTAGGGGTGGAAACACTGAAAGTTACATATGGCCAGGTTGTTTTATTTTATTGGGTTTTTTGTTGTTGTTTTGTTTTGTTTTTTGGTACTTGAATCAAGTAGTAAACATTTTTTCAATCCAATCCCCAACCCCCACCCCCTGAGGTTTATGCTATCTCCACTCTTTATGCTTTGAGCTTTCTCCCATCTTACAACTTGTTATCGTTTTCTGCATTTCAGCATTTCTTCCCCACATCTGGAGCCTTACTCCATCCCCAAGTGTCATGTATGATAAAGATCAAGATTGGGAGAAACTTAAAGAGAGATGAAGGATAGCTCTGTGTCTTGATAACAACACAACTGACATCTTGGTAATTTGATTTTTCCATAAAAATAATGCCCCTGAATCAGAATGGTCACAAATTATATCTGCAGGAAAGTAGCCTACTTTACAGTGTCAAGTGTATGGCATGGGGAAAGAAAGAAAGTAGGAATAGGTTTAAAGTGATTGTGCAGTTGGATTTATGGTTCTAGAATCTTCTGGTCAGGGAAGCAAGTGCATCACAAGAATGCAGGATTTGAGCAAGATTTGGCATGCAAACATAAACAGCCATATTCTGGAACAATGGTTAAAGGATTTCTACTGTTATTCTTCTTAAGCCCCATAGGCATGAAAAACAGTTGTGGCAACTGGTCTCAGCAGAGAATCAATGGGTCACCATGTTGATGTAACCATTTCATTTATTATTTGTTTATTTATTTATTTTGGTTTTTCAAGACAGAGTTTCTCTGTATAGGCCTGGCTGTTCTGGAACTCACTCTGTAGACAAGGCTAGCCTAGGACTCAGAGATCTGCCTGTCTTTGTCTCCTGAGCACTAAGATTAAAGCTATGTGCCATGATGCCTGACTGATGCCCTGTTTCTTATGAAAGCCTTGTAAAGTCTTGATAAAGATGTATTTTGAATAATATCATGAAAATATAGGAGAAAGAGATGTACATGTGGGAATGGTTGGTAGAGCCATAGTTTACCACTAATTTGAAAAGTGTGCCACCAGATTTTAATCAATTTTCAAATATATTATGCTCTAATGGAGCTTCATAATGACTATGTTTATTGAATGAAGCATAAAAACAAGAGATTCCCTAGTCCATTTTTGTTGCCCATAATTATAATATACTATTACAGACTGCACAACTTCTAAGGGGAAGAAGTTTGTTTTGACTCACATGTCTGGCACAAGATTAAGAGGTTGGAAGTGACAATCTTGATGGTAGAGTCCCAACGTGGTGCAGTTCTCAAGAAACAGGGAGGATATGTATGTCTTCTTGTCTCTATGATTTTCTCCCACTTTTAACCATGGACACTTTACTCTGTAGGCTTTGCTAATCATAATTACCTTTGACAGGCAACACATCTAAATACCATAATTGTTATATTTTTCCCTACATAATAGAATTCAAACACAATTCAAATTCCATGTGAATTTTGAAAAAGGCAAATTGTACTTAAATGATAGCACCTTCCCATTAGCAAGGAAATGATTACTGGACACAGATATAATGATTGTGTAAAGAAGATGGGGTACTTTTGAGATGAAAGAGAATTTTATCTTATCAATATATAAAGTAATAAGATAGTAATAAAATTATTGTAATAAAATTACTAATGAGACTTACTATTTGGAGTTGTGACTAAAGATAATGGGAGAAAGAGGTTTTCATATTTGGCTTTTGTTTTTCAGTTGTTTGCTTGTTTGGTTTGTTGCCCTTTATTTTTCTTTTGAGACAGGGCCTCACTATATAACTCTGGCTGGTTGAACTTGCTATGACTACCAGGCTGGCCTCAAACTCACAAAGATCCACTTGCTGGACTTCTGCTTGAGTTGGGGTTAAATGTGTGAATAACTATGGCCAAGACTCCAAATTTTAAAGAAATGTGCCAGATATATGAATAGAAATGTAAAAGATAGCAAAGGATCCATGCTACAAGGGCTATATACACTATTTATACTCTGTTGAGCAAGATTTGAACTGATAAATGAGCAAAGCATCTATGTCTGAGATCTGGAAGATGCTGGCCATGAGACCTCAGAAGCTCTAGAGAAGAGAGTTCACAGAGCCTATCTGCATCAGTGACAACAGTACATCAGTGGATAGAATATACTTCCCCTAAGTCTCTTCATCCTCCTATGTTCTAATCAAATGTTGCTAATAGGAGGAGCAGAAGAAATGGGATATTTTATGCTGGAGAAGTGAGGAGGGGATTTACCATTTTCTTGATTTTAATCTCTAAGATTCTCGAGTCACATCAAGTTGAGGAAGAGAGAAGGCTAAAAGTGGATAAGAAATTGGATGTTGTTTTAGGTTTATTTTTAATAACGGATGATGACACTACTCTATTATTATTCAGAAATTGATAAGAAAGCTATATACTTTGTTTGAGATGACAGAGAAGAGAGAGGCATTAGAATAGCTTCAAGGTGGCAATGGGAAAAAAAAAAAAAAAGAAAAAGAAAACAACTGACCTTATTGTATCCTTCTTGGCTCAGCTCATTCAACCAACAGACACAGGAAAGGTCAGGGCAATAAATATTTTTGCTCATACAGTGACATAAAGCTGAAGGGAAATACGTGAGTGGTGCTATAATTGGGCGATTCTCTTTTCCAATTTTACAAAACTTATTTTAAAATCAGAATTGAGCTTCTACTACCTTCATGTGTACTCCAAGAATACATAACTCTGCTGATTACAAAGAAAAAAAAAAGATATTGAAAACCTCTGTGGGACAGAAAAGGAAACATGAAATTGAAGTTTTGTGAGGATGAACACTTTCCAGTCTCCAACACTGAAGACCCTGAGATGATTTCAGTACCTTTCCCTGGACCACTGTAGTGTATCTGTCTGCCACTCCATAGAGACAAGACTCCACATCATCATCTTGCTTTGGCTTTTCATAACTGTTTTCAGGACTAAGTAGTCATGTAAATCCCCGCCCCCCACCCCAGTTCACTGTCCTGAAGTTGGCTCATTTGAAAGACACTGTCAAAACCATCACTTTTTAACAGTATCAGACTTTTATAGACTCTGAAGATCTAAGGGCTTGGAAGAGAACTTGCATTTACAAAATGCCACCTGTATGCTGATTTGAAACTGTTTTCTGATCTTCATCAACCCTCTGCAAAGCTTAACTTTTTTGGTCTTGGGAGAAAATCCAACTGAAGTTGACTAACTACCTGGAGATTTGTTTCCTTGATTTTTTTTTTCTGGAAAAGATACACTGAACAGGTTTGTGAGAAAGCCAAATAAAAGAGTGAATACCATTGTCTAAAGGCTCTGAAGATTTGGATTCCCACGCCTTCAGCTCAGTCATCTCTTTCCTGGCACACTTTTCCTCAGGCACACCATGCTGTTTCCTCCTCTGTGTACCTGCACATCCTCCTCTAGATACATAACATTACACTTCCAGCTCTTCTTATGTCCTTATCTTTTTGGTGTCAGCTCAAATATTACCATCTTGGAAATATATTTCCTTACTTTCACCCAATGGTGCTTCTGCTGCATATTTGAATAGGATAATCTTACTTCTGTCTCTTCTAATATTTATTACAACTTAAGTATTTTGTCCATTTATTTTTCATCTTCTCCAAGGGGTTCCAAGAAGTTTGAGAATCATCCTTTGTCAATCATATTGACTGCAGTATTCAAAATAGTACAATTTCTGGTGTGCTAAAGTAGACACTAAGTAAATATTGAGTTGAGTGAATGACATGAGCCTTCTGTGAATGAAAGTCTCTAGGAAGCTTAGACTGAACGTTCTGAAAAGACAAAGCAATAAAGAAATATAGCAGAGGAATTGCTCAACTATAGTTTTTGTGAAGGTACCAAGATAAAGGTCTATGAGAAAAAAAAAAAAGTTTCACAGGCTGGCTTGTTTACAAACAAAGTGAACCAAAAGCTGCAGCTGGAAAACAGTAGCCACATATTCTCTGACACCAAACATTGCCCCTGTGAAGGCAATAAGTGAATTTTAATTTGACAGAGCATTTTCAGAACAGTTGAACCATGCCAAGCCAAAGGCCTGTATTTAAATAATATCGTTTTTTTTCAGAGCAAGTTGGAATGATCTTATAGGCTAATAGCAGTGTTTTCTAGTATTTATGGCTAACCTGCAATTAATATTTTTTCCATTTTAAAATTAATCAGAGACACAACAGGTGTTGTTCTTGAGCCAAAATGAGAGAGAAAGAGAGAGAGAGAGAGAGAGAGAGAGAGAGAGAGAGAGGAGAGAGAGAGAGATCTTTTATCCTTTGGAGTTGTTGTAGCAATGTTCAGTGGGCTCAGGGCTCATTTTGGGGCATACTGGATACATTTAGTATGACACTTGGGTTTAAATCTACAAGCATGGTCCAGACCTTGATAATAGCTATCAATTTTCCCCTAGTACACATAGATTAATTCTTCTAATTGTCTTTTATTTTTCTTTTTTCTTCTTCCAGGAGGCAAAACACTGTGTTTTGCTTGCAAAAGATATAGCACTTATACGAATGCCTCCCTGTTGAGTGGGAGGTGGGTGGGTGGGTGTGGGTGGGATGGGGGTGTCGAGGGGCATGGAAGGGAGGGAAATGGAGCTGGGATCGATATGTAAAATAAGAAAAATTATATATATATATATATATATATATATATATATATATATATATATAATGATATGGCAGACTGGAAGAAACAGGCTTTGGATTCACATTTGATCCCTTAATTTCAAATTTCCAAATTATGTTGCCAAAAATTTCTGAATCTGAATGTCAAAATCTTGATTGACAAATGGAGAATTAAAGCCCTTGTGTTTGAGGTTCAAGGGGGATACTGATGTTGATTGTCTCTTTATGTAGGAAAGAGATTTATAGGGTTAGAGAGATGGCTCAGAAGTTAAGACCAGTGGCTGCATTCCCAAAGGAGCAGAATTACCACTTGCTGGCTCACAACCATCTCTAACTACAGTCCCCGAACTTCCAATGGCCTTTTCTGGCTTCCATATGTACCAGGCATGCATGTGGTATACCACACGTGTAGTACATACTTAGTAGTGTTTGCAGTCAGGCTGTGTAATTCCTGGCTATCAAGGGGGGAAGACATTGCAGAGAAGGGGAAGAACCTTGCTATTATGTGTCTCAGAGGATGTTGAAGTAGAGGAACAGGAGGTGCACATTTAGAAAAGGTCTATTTATCCATTACATGGGTAATGGATGTACCACTGGAAACTCTCTAATGGGTGTGGGTGAGTATGACCTGAGTAAGTAGAGCATGGTCTGGAATCCAACAGAGAAGGTATTATATACAAACTAGAATATTTCTGAGGATTCAACGAGATAATGCATGTGAATATGTTTGAAACATAAATATCTCTTTCCATTTTCCATTTCTTCTTCTTCTTTTTTTTTTTATTTCTACTCAGTCATGATGGCTTAAAGGACATTGTGCTCCACAAGCTCATTTCTTTGAATACCTTGTCTCCAAGCTGGGAAAATTGCTTGGTAAGGATTAATAGTTGTGTCCATGAGAGCAAGTTTGATGTTTTAAAAGATTCCTTCTATTCTTAGTGTTCTCTGTGCTTCCTGGTTGTAGGTCAGGATATGATCTCTCAGCTGCTTCACCAACACCATGCCTGGCTGCCTGCACTCATACTCCCGCTTTGATGGTCATATATTCCTGTCCTTCAGACTGCAAGCCCCAAATAAATGCTTCCTTCTCTAAGGGTTTATTTGCCTTGGTCATGGTACTTTGTCACACTAATAGAAAATTAACCAAATAACCCTATTTTTAAAATGGGGTATGGAACTTAAGAGAGAATTCTCAATAGAGGAAATCAAAAAGGTTGAAAGACACTTAAGAAAGTGCTCAACATCCTTAGCTCTCAGGGAAATGCAAATCAAAATAACTCTGAGATGCCATCTTACTCCTGCCAGAATGGCTAAAATTAGAAACACCAATTACAACTTATACTGGATAGGATGTGGAGAAAGGGGAACACTCCTTCACTGCTAGTGGTAGTGCAAACTTGTACAGCTATTTTGGAGATCCATATGTTGAGTCCTCAGGAAAATGGGAATCAGTCTACCACAGGACCCAGCAATCCCACTCTTAGGCATATACCCAAATGATCCACATCCATGCAACAAAGACATCTGTTCAACTACGTTCATAGGACGTATTTGTAATAGCAAGAACCTGGAAGCAACCTAGATGCCTCTCAACTGAAGAATGGATAAAAGAAAATGTGTACATTTACACAATGGAATACTACTCAGCAGATAAAAACAATGGAATCTTGAAATCCTCAGACAAATGGAAGAAACCATCCTGATTGAGATAACCCAGTCATAAAAAGAGGAACATGGTATGTACTCACTCATATATGGATTTTAGACGTAGAGCAAAGGATCAACAGCTTATAATTCACACTGTCAGAGAAACTAGAATACAAGGAGGAATCTAAGATATTCATACAAGGTCCCTCACAGAAAGGGAAAGGAACAAGATCTCCTGAGCACACTGGGAGTCGGAAGGCAGTGGGTGGAGACAAAGCTAGGAGAAAGAGAAGGGGAGGAGAGAAAAACTCATGGGACTAGGAAGATTGAATAAGGGGAGAAATAGAGGAGAGAAAGAGAGAGAGATACCATAAAAGAGGTTTGAAGAGAAGACTGACTCTAGAGAAATGTCCAGAGACATATAAGGCTGACCCCAATTAACAATTTGAGCAACAGTGAAAAGGCTACCATAAATGCCCTTCCCTGACAATGAGATTGATGACTAACTTATCCACCATCATAGAGCCATCATCTAGTAGCTGATGGAAATAGAAGCAGACACCCATAGCTAAAAACTGAGCAGAACTGGAATCCAGATGCAGAGAGGCTGGACAAGATCAGGCTACAGAAACCCCACAGAGAGAGCTGACTTGAATAAGGAGGAGCTCCTGGGTTCCCAGACCGATAGCTGGGAAACTGACATTGGACCAATTCAGAGCCCCTGAACATGTGTCTCAGTTAGAAGGCCTAGGCAGTCTAAGGGACGTCTGACAGTAGAACCAGGATGTATCCCTGGTGCACAAAAGGATCTTGCGGGCACATCCTCCATGGAGGGATCCTCCCTTAACCTAGAGGCAGGAGGGAGGGCGTAGTCCGTACTGCAAATTACTTGACAGATTTTGTTGACCCCTCCAGGAAGGCATCACCCTCCCTGTAGGTAGGGAGATTGGGTTGGGATGGTGGTCAGGGGGCATAGGAGAGAGGGAGAGAAATAGGGATGGAGAGGGAACTTGGATCAATATATAAAATAAGAAAAATAAATAAAAGGAAAAAAAGAAAAAAATTAACCAAAATGCCAGGTTATGGAGATATTTTGTTCATGTTCTAACAAATAAAGCTTGTCTGAAGATTAGACTGAAAAGCTAGCCACACTAGTTACCCATAGAGGCCTGAAGTTGGTGCTACACACTTTTAATCCTAGCAGAAACAGATAGATCTCTGTTAGTTCAAGGCCACCCTGAGCTACATGAAATTGATCCAGTCTAAAAGAGAAGCATAGCTCACACAAACATGACACCAGAACTTTGAGTCACAAGCCTTTAATCCCAGCACTAAGGAGGTGGAGACAGGAAGGGTTATGGCTGGGCAGAGATAGGGATACAAGGTAGGAAGAGAAAGGAGTTCATTACAGATGGAAGCAGTCTGAGGATGCAGTCTGAGGAGGCAATCTCAGGAGGCAGTCAGAGCACTGCCCCTTCAGTCTGAGGTAGAGGTAAGAGCTAGTAACTGGCTGCTTTGCTTCTCTGATCTTTTAGGTCCCAATATCTGACGCCAAATTTTTATTGTTAAGAACAATTAGAATCAGCTTATGTAAAGGCATCTCTTTTAGATTTTGAGAAAAAACAGCTTTCAGCAATGGCCAGAAACTGCCTTTCAAACCATGTTACTTGGCTTTTGTTTTAGTTTTGAGGAGCACTGATGGTAAGTAGCCAGTAAAGGCTTTGCTGAACAGGATGCATTTATGTTTTTATGAGTGTGTGTGTGTGTGTGTGTGTGTGTGTGTGTAACAACAATTAAAGAAAAAATATCATGAATTTGAAAGAGAGCAAGGTAGGTGTTGGCATGTATAAGAGAGGGTTTGGAAGGAGGAGGGGGAAAATGGAAACAATTTAATTATAATCTCAAAAAATAAAAGCATGATTAAAAGCAGAATTTGGCAATACATCTATTGCAGTCCTAGGTTTTTATTGTTAGGAAACTTTTTATTACTGCCTTAATTTTGCTGCTTGTCACAGATCTATGTTCTTGATTTAATTTTGGTAGGGTGTATATGCCTAGGAATTTATCCATTTCTTCTAGATTCTGCAGTTGATTGGAATACAACTTTTCAAAGTAGTATTCAGTAATTCAGTATCCTCTGGATTTTTACTGCAGTCTGTTGTGGCCTCTCACTTTCCATCTCTAAAATTTTCATTTTCAGTCTTCTCTTTTTGAGGACTTTGTCAATCTGTCAATCTTTTCCTGTTTTTTTTTTTTTTTTTTTTTTTTTTTTTGAACCAACTCTTCATTTGCTACATAGTTGTTTGAATTTTAGATTTATAATTTTCTCTTACCACTTTGGGGTTGGGCTTCTCTTAATTTTCTAATCCTCAGGAATACAGTTGGTTATTTATTTAGGAGTTTGGCTCCCCCTTAATGTGAGTACCCATATCTATAAACTTTCATAGATAACCTTACATGTGCTCCAAAGGCTCTGTTAAATCATGTTGCTATTTTTATTTTCTTCTCAAAATCTTTTTAACTTCTTCCATAAAATTTTCAATGACTTCTGGTCATTTATACCAATAATACTTGGTATTATTCAAATTTTCATATGGTTGTCTATATTTTACATTTTGTTTTGCTATTAGTTTCTAGTTTAATTTTATAATGATCTGATAAACTAAAAGAAATTTTTCAAGCTCTTTTGCTGGGAAGTCTTTTTTAATTATTTTTTTATTTAAATAAAAAATAATCTTATTTTACATACCAGTCCCAGTTCCCTCTCCCTTCTATCCTACCCCCACCATCTCCCCATCCCAACCCCATCCACTTTTCAGAGAGGGTTAATCCTCAATACTTTTAATTTAAAAATCAGTAGTTGATTTTTGAATATATACATAATAAGTATATATTCATGTTACATATACATAGAACCATCAAAACAAAAGATATTGCAAATTGACCCTAGCAAATACAGAAGTAAATCCTGCCCTTTAGTTCCTTTTCTATCTTGTTGTTTTACACTTGGCTTATTTTTTGCTTCGTCCCACCCAGCCTGTCCACTGCAGTAACCGTAGGCAGCCCCATCATGATGATGACACAACTGCTAAGTTATGCACGCTTAGTGGAAACTGTATATCATGCTTTTATTCATATTTTTCCTAGGATAGTGATATCTGAAGAAATAAGTTTACAACTCGTGGTCCTCCTGCCTCCACCTCCTTCAGCAAATCCTACTGTCCTGCATCACCACAGTCCTTTGGAGCTCACAGACTGTGGACTGACAGCTGGAAAACCTGTATAGGACCAAACTAGGCCCTCTTTATGGGTGACAGTTATATGGCTTGATCTTTTGGGGTGGGGTATGGTAGCAGTGTAATGACCTACCCCAGGTGCATGAACTGATTTTTTTTGGAGCTGGGAAGTCTTTTAAGATTTTTCGTCATGATCTAGAATACGGACTATATTTCAAAAGATCCCATGGTCTGCTGAGAATACTGCATATTCCTTAGTTGTTTGTTGTAATATTATGCTGATACCTATAAGGTTCATTTGCAATCTGTGAAGTTTATTTGTTAATATTTAGCTTGCAAGACTTACCTAGATGTTAGAATGAGCTCCGGAGATAACCCACTTTCATTGTGTCATGAACCGTTTGCTCTTGTAAGTCAGTGAGCATTTGTTTAATAAAATTGGCAGCCTCATCATTTAGTTTGTATGTACTTGTAAGTGTTATATCTTCTTGATGTCTTGTTCCATCTTTAACATGGAGTGATCTTTAAAATCTCTTCAGAATAAATTTGAAATCTTCCAAATGTCAGAGTAGCTATGCCAGCTTGTTTAACTTCTATGTTTTTGATAGACTTCCATTCTCTGGCTCTTAGACTGTAGGTATTTTTTGTGGGTTTTTTTTTTTTTTTTTTTTTTTGCGTGTGTGTGTGTGTTTTTTGCGTGTGTGTGTTCTAATCAGTGAGGTTTGTATTGTTTGGAAACAACAAATGTTAGATCTTGCCTAATAATTCCGTTATCTAGTCTGTGTCTGATTATTGGTGACTTGAGCCTATTTACATTGTTATTATTGACAGGTGTTTGCTAATTCCATAATTTTGTTTGGTTGGTTGTTTGGTTGGGCCCTTCCTTTTCCTTTTTATTTCTCCCATATTCACATTAGGGAATTGCTGCTTTATTTATTGGACCTGATAGTTTTCTTCCCAGTTCACTTGCATTCATCTGTTTCTCTCATGAATTTATTTCTTCAGGTGTGTATCTTGCTTTCTCCTCTATGTAGCTCTCATTTAATTATTTCTGGGAGTGCTGTCTTGGTGGTAATGAACTGCCTCAGTTTGTGATTGTCTTGAAATATCATGATTTTTTTTGTAACATTTTAAAGATAGTTTTGCTGGATACAACAAACTTAATTGTCAGTTATTATTTACTTTGAAGGTTTGAAATACATTGTTCCGCGTTTTCCTAGAATTTTCTCCTTTGATTTCTGTTGAAATTATTCCCTATTCTTTTAGCAAGGAGTTCTCCTCCTTATATGCTCATAACCCATACATTTTAAATTCTGGTGGTGTGGTGGTTTGAATAAAAATGGCCCCCATAGATTCATAGGAAGTGTTAAAACTAGGAGGTTTGGCCTTGTTGGAATAGGGGTGGCTTTGTTGGAGGAAGTATGTCATTGAGCATAGGTTTTGAGGTCTCAGGAGCTCAAACCAGTCCTAGTGGCTTACTGTCTCTTCCTTCTGCCCTGTGATCCACTTGTAGAACTCTCAGCTCCTTCGCCAGCACCATGTCTGCCTGCATGCCGCTATGCTTTCCGCTATGATGATATTGGACTAAATTTCTGATGTCAGCCCAAAATAAAGGTTTTTCTTTATAAGAATTGCCATGATCATGGTGTCTCTTCACAGCAAGAAAATCCTAACTGAGACTCATGCAGTCCCAAAGATCTTTCATGTTTTATTCTTGGGCTTTTTAAATTTAAACATTGATATAGATTAAGATATCAGCTTTTCTACCATGCCTTCAAGCTCTATTCACCACATGATCCATTATATTGGCTGGGCTTTCTATCATACTATGTCAAGAAACTAATTAAACTCAGTTGTCCACATATAAAACAAAGACATGAAAGGATGATAGAAATCTTCTGAGAAGAAAGCTGCCATTGAGAGTGGGTGTGAATGAAGAGAATGTGGTTGAGTAAAGCTCATTATATAAATTCAATCAATTGTCAAGTTACAAAAATTGGGAAAATACAGGAGAAATTTTAAGATATATCTCTAGAGATTACATACAAAAGGCTAATAAGCTAATAAATTATTCAATATTACTAATCATTTAGGAAATGTAAATCAAAGCATAATGAGCTATGTACACTTTATAACCATTACTGTGGACACCATGGAAACAAACAAACAAGCAAACAAAAACCCACCATATAGCAAATCAGCAAGTAACTGGTATTGGCAAAGAAGGAAATACAAAGCTTGTTTTACTTTAGATGGAAGGGAAAATGGTACAGACACTGTGCAGCACCATATGGAAGCTCCTTAGACAACTGAACATATAGAGTTTCCATGTAACCTATCATTTTCCCAGTATGGGAACTGACTTTTCAGAACAGATAATCCTATCGACAAAGTCAGAAGCTTTCACTGATTTCATGAAGCAACCTGTGAAATTACACAGCATTACTTCTGCCTGTTCTCTTCATTACTCAGGTCTGCCCCCCACTAACTGTGGGAAGAGACCATACAAAGATGCATAGACTAAGAGGTGGGAGTCAGTCACTGGGAGTCATCTTGAAAGTTGTCTACTACCATATTATCCTCTGTCTTATGGATGGTATCTTTGGAGAATCTTTTCTTGAGTTTCTCTCCCAAACCATGTGGCAGTTAACCATGTATACTCCTATGACACGTGTGTATCTATCTATGCATTTATATGAATGTACTTACTGCATTAATTTATTTCCTGTTGCTGTGATGGAATACACAATAAAACTAAATAAGGGGTATACTTTGGAGGGCAATTTGAGGGTGCAGTCCATCATGGTGGGGAAGGTATGTTATTCAGAACAGCTCTATTTATAAAAGTGAGAGTATGAGGTGACCGCTCACATTGTATTGACAGTCAGGAAGCCCACAGAGATGAGTCCTGGTACTTTACTTACTTTTTTTCCATATTTTAAAATTCAATTTGCAACTCTGTTCCATGAAATGGTGCTACATGCATTCTTCCCACTGCATTTTAATCTCTCTGGGAAATGCCCTCACAGTCATGACAAGAGGTTTGGTGATTCTAAATCCCCTTAATGAGACAGTCAAGACTTCCCATAACATTCAATATTAAATGTATAGAATATCATAGTCACCTGTTTATGTGTCTAACCTCCATCTTAGGCAGAGCACATTATGAGCAACATGCATGCCTTGCTTCTAAACTTAATGCATTTGTCAAAAAATTAATGAAGAAAGGACGGGGGCAAGGCAATAAAGAAAAAGAAGGAACAATCTTGATTAATTAGACACAGTTGTCACAATGCTGCATGACACACAGAGTTCTAATTCTATTAATTAGCAGATGATTAACAAAGAAAATATCTTCAGAGTGGCACTTTGGAAGGAGAGGAAAATCAGCAAACTCTTCAATTACAGCCTGGATGCTACAGAATGTGTATTCATGTTGGCAGCATCAGTTGCACTGCTCTAACAAGCATGTTCAGTCATATTTGTGTCTAGCTTTCTTTTATGTGCCCCTTTGAGGAAGATATTATTACTTACGTATCCTGGGCACACAAGGAAGAGGAGTGGAAGTTATAAAGTGGAATGTGGTCTTATAGATGACAGTGAAGAAAGGCTGTCAAAGCTAAAAACTTCCTAAAATCTCCATGTTTCTCTCAGTTGTAAATAGACCCTGCTGGGAGGTCCACAGTTTCTGAAAATAACTGCATTTTTTTCCTCATGACAGGATCCCATACTAAAAGAGAATTATACACATACATATATTAGTGTTGCTTTATCTTTTTAGTTACACAACTGCTGTTCCATCCTGGAAATGGTTCCTATGGCCTTCCAACAACATTCTTACCTTGTTTGTTAATAATTGTTAGTGTATGCTGGTTTCTTCATAGAACTATGAAAAAATGTGTTATTTTAACATTTATCATGGAGCCTTGTATGTAATAGACACATATTAAAGATTTTACTAAATGAATTAAACAATGTGCTCAAAAGGCCATAATTATGCTTGTTCATTAACTTATTACTTCCTAGTATGCACGGCACTAAACATGATCAGTGAAAAGAATAAGCTGATCATATGCATCTGTCAGAATTGCAATATAGTTTAATTAAATTTTAGGGGCATTCTTTCCTTAGTATATACAGAATTTTCTGACTTAGTCTATCAGAGTATCCAGTGGGATTCCTTTCTGATTCTGATGGAGCTTGACTCTGTCTTCAGAAATTGGAAATCCAGGATTTTGTGTACTTTGACCTTGGGGTTGGTGGGGAAACCCTGACATTTATCTATGGGGGTGGGGTGCCATACAAACTATGAGCTAGGTCAGAGAGTTGTGGGCTAGTACTGTTATGTCTGTTTTATGAGGAAGGAGAGTAGGTTCATATATAGCTCTAGAAACAGTCACTGAATTGGATGGGCTAGTATGTTGTCCAATTTTCCCATTCTATCAAGTTTTTCCAAGACTAAATGATCCCAGCTGTTGAGGGCATTGACTAAATAAATTATAGTGAGACCTCTTGAGAAGATAGATGACTTCAACTTGAAGGCTGATACCTCATCCAAAGTTATGTTGCCCTTTCCTTGGATAGTCTGTTTAGTGACTGGTAAACACAGAACTATAAAATTCTAACCCATGGACCCATATAATTCTGCAAATTCTGCAAATTCTGCAAAGCCATTCCTATTACAGAGCTTCAGAGGATCAATTGGGCCTATGTTGTGAATGCATCAGCGTCTACTTCTCCCTCTGTTCATTACATCATATATTCTTATATCAGTTCCTCCAAAGGTGTTGATCTCAAGTGTAACCTCAGTAATCTTACTGTTTGCATTCTGGAGAACATTACCTCAAATGAGAACTGTAGTTAGGCTCTCTACTGTGTGATAGACTCATAATTTTGTGTTTCATATGTATTTTTTAGAAAAGCAACCTCAATTCAGCCAAAACTGTTGAGTTAACACTGGTAGAAGCACAATATAACTATCAATAGAAATATAATTTACTTGTTTAGTACTTATCACATTATTCTAGGATGCGCTACCAGGACTTAGTACTGAATGTCCCATATGGGAACTAAGTACTTATGAGTATAAATTATTTCCAGTGTATTAAGGGTAATGGATTTTATTCTTTTACCAACTGAAGATACTATAAGAGGAAACTGTATCTCCATCTTTTGGAAGACAACTCCGAAAGCACATTTGTGTTAAATTCTCTGATCATGTACTTCTAAATCATACATATTAAAATTAGCTTATTATTTATTTGTTTGTTTGTTTGTTTGTTGTATTAGGGACTAAATCTGGGTTTCTCAGAGGCCATTGATTAGCTTTTTAAAATTTGATTTCAATTTCTTGACAATTTAACATATTTATATAACAAAATTTAGAAATTTCTCCCCCAATTTCTGCCCTTTATTTCATCCCTTTTATGATAGAACCCTTCTTTCAAAAATTTCTTCTATTCCTTATGTTTTGTGGCTTACTGAGTTTAATTGGAGTTTCTTACTTGATCATTGGTGGAAGGCAATGTACTAGAGCAAGGGACAACTTGTCAGAGGCTACACTACTGAAGAAACTCTACTCTTCTCCTCCTGCTTCTCTGGTAACCAGTGATGCCAGTAGACTTCCAGGTTTACTTTCCACATCTCATTTCAAACTATGTTAAAAATGCATAGTTTTCAAGTAATTAATGTAAGGTTACTTACATTGTTATGTACATTTTAAATCAATTGAGAATTCAGTTCATTCAACATTAGCATTATCTCATTAAACATCGTGAGGAATCTGTTTATTAATAATTAAATGTAAGAGTATTTTATATAATCTTAACCAACATAGGGACATAAAAATCTACAATGGCTATAAGCCATTTTGAAAGGCCTTTTCTAAATGTTTCTTGGTTTAATATCATCAGAGAGAATGACAAGTTGCTGTTTCTCAAAATACTTGGCAAGAGGGTGCCTAAAGTTCCAAGCTAAATATTTGTGTAATACAACATAGTGTGAGTAAAAATTGCTTGAGCTTTTAAGATAGGACATAAAACCAAAGAAATTCTTGCAGTTAAATATTTTTGTCTTTTCTTAAATCATGCTTCTTCCACTCCTTGGCTTCTTCCTTCTGTAGAATAACTAGAAACATAACTACTCTGACTTGGCCCGCATGGCGGTGATCACAATTTCTTATGGCTTCTTAGCCACCATCTAGTAACAAGTTATGTTTGCAGACTGCATGAATCAAGATTCTTTTTTACCCCTTTGTAGCAGTGGTGTAACAGACATCTTCATTCACCCAGCCTCCATGCAAAGCCTACTAATGATTTTAACTTTAAGCTCAAATGACTACCCTCAAACTTATCAGTATGGATGAAAGATAGAATACTTATGATCTACCTCCCACCAAGACATAGCTGTGCAAGTACTCAAAGAAGCTGACTTCACCTAATCATGCAGTCATAAAAGGTGCTTTTGGGGCAATGAAAGGGGATCTAATGTGAATAAAGTGAGAAAGTTTAATCTATTTAAATTTATCATTTAGGTTAACTTTCATTCTTTCAGGATCAAAGGTTAAGTGTTTTCCTAACATTTCTTCCAACAGCATTTCTCCTCAGTAGGTTTTTTAGAACCAGTGGGTGGGGAGGGGAGAGTTATAATAACCAGATAATAACCAGATGAGTGAGTATGGACGAAATCAAAGTTTTATCTTCTCTTGTGGGTGGGCTTGGTAAAGGGAATAAAAATGTTTGCTAAATTTAGAAGGATCTTATAATGCTTACTAACTACAACAATGTGTTTTCAGAATACTAAAATTGGAAGACAGAATACTAAAATTGCCTCTAAGCAGCTATATTCAACATTGAACTAAACAGAATTGAAAACACTTGAGAGCAGTGACTTGCTTGAAGTCCTGTTAATTTCAAGAATTCAAATGGAACAGAGACATGAAAATCTATGTAAAGAATAAAAATTAGTGTATGTGAACAGCTGTCAAGAGGAAATCACTGCCAACAAATGTTTTAAAAATAGTTACAAGTTTTCAATATATATATATATATATATATATATATATATATATATATGTATGTATGTATATATTGGCATCAAATACCTCAAATAAATGACATGCCCAGTTGTGTATGTTTTCATTTTAATGTTGACAAAATGTTTACTGATCTGGCTAATGTAAGACAGGCACAGTTGAGGACTTGGTGTAATACAATGCCCAAGTTAAGAAATTGATTATCTTTCCTAGAATGGCTACTCTCCAAGAATGACAATCAGCTGAATAATATTCTGTCTATAAAAATCAGGCCTGGGATATTCTTTTATGGCCTTTAAAAGTCATTTTTAAGCCACTAAAGTCCCTTAAGAGGTAATCTCTTATTTCATTTCATTAGTCTCCATGTCCTCTCATATTCGCTGAATTTGTGTGCTCATTTTTTTTTTATTGACCACACTGTCTTAATATCAGCTCTTTAACTGAGCAATTGTTTTGACAATTTCATCCTCATGTACTTAGCTTATTTCTCCTAATTGTTTTCTTCCAATGAAGATTGGAAGCCACCATACACCAGTAAAGCTCATACAAGGCAGACAGTACCACACACAGAGATACATAGCTCAATGCTGTCAGAATGTCCTATAAGTTTCCCATTATGGTTGAATGTGAAATGTATCCTGAAGCTCATGTGTTTGAATACTTACTCTCCAGATGGTGGCATTTTGGAGAAGTTGTGGAACTTTTAGGAGGTGAAGCCTTCCTGGAAGAAGTGGATCACTGTGTGGGGAGGGGGTTCTAGAGCTCTGTTCCCTCCTCTAGCTATTCACCTTCTGTTTCCTGGATGTGGCTGCAGTGTGACCAGACAGCTTCCTGCCCTTGCCACCATGCATTCCCTGTCTTGTCATATAGTCACCATCATGGTAGACTTCACTATCATGTATTCCTCTGAAGCCCCAATAAACCCCTTTCTCCTTTAGTTGCTTATGCCCACAGATAAAACGGAGTTACAGCAACAGAGAAAGTAACTAAGATATTTGCATGTCATGAAGACAATAACCCTCATCCTGGCTGCCTAAGGAAATTCTCTGATCCATTATAACTCACACATTTCTGAGGTCCACATTACTTCTCAAGGAGAGACCCTAAGATTTCTTTGAAAAGTCACTACTGCAACAACTTTGTTTCTTCCTGTGTCATTCAAGGTCTCGATGGGAAATAAAATGTAATTCAAAATGATGAAGTTCTTTATAATTTGACCTGTTTTTCCCTTTGATGGTGAATATGAAATGAATAAACATGCCTCTTGTCAGAAAACATCTATTTCATCTGCCATCTGCATGAAGCCTCCCCAAGCCTACCCAAAAGCATGTTGGCCGTTTCCAGAATATTTTAGAAATATTTTTTAAGAAGCTCTTGAATAGATTCAATTCTTTGCCTTGTTTTAAGGAACATCATACTTATATAATAGTTAACCAAAACCCTGACACAGGATGTCAGCTTGTTTCATTTCTTTCTCTCAATAGCACCAAGAAGTTACTGTAAACTGTAGGCTTTGTTTCTGAAGATTACATTAATCCCTCCCATCTCTTTACCAAGATTACTTTTATTTTTCCCTTGTAGGCATAGTAATCTTAGTCAACAATGCCATCCCAACTTTTAGCCCCCAACGTTCCTTAACTTTACTCAAGACCCTTACTTCTTAGTCATTAAATCTGCATGTCACTTCTCTTCAAATTTAATTTAAATTTGAAAGAAGCTTGTTGTACATGTCAATCCCAGTTCCTGCACCCTCCTGTTCTCCCCTGTTCCCCCCACCAACTGTCATCCCATCCCCTTTCTGTTCCCCAGAGAGGGTAAGGCCTTCCATGGGGAGTCTTCAAAGTCACCTCTCTTAACCCTTCCCACCTTCAAGTTTGGTAGCATTCAAATATTTGGCATTTCTTGCAACTTGGCATTTGTATCTATCAATTGCCCTGTCTGCAATGTTTTTCCTAGCTTCTTTCTTTTCATCATTAAAGATTTGATTTGAATGGTACTGTAAGATATAGGAACAAACCAAAGTATATCTTTGTGCTCTCTGCTCATACAGTCAACACTGACAACTAAAGATATGTGGGATATATATATATATATATATATATATATATATATATATATTTCTGCATTTCTCTCCAGTGGATACCAGCTTGATGTCATGATATTGCTGGAGATACTCTCAATTATTACAGTTTGAAAGCTCCTGTCCCCCTCCCCCATGATTTTCCCCTACTTCAGAGGTCAATTACAATGCAAGTTTAAACAAAAGCTTTTCATGGTCTCTTGTATTCATGTATTTTGCAAACTATAGCCTAAACAATATAAAGTGGCCTATGAAATGGCTCATATGGCAAACTGTTTGCTGTCTATACCTGAAGACCAGAGTTTGATTCACCTTCCCACAGCAAAAAACAATTCCTGAAAGTTGTCCTATGATCTCCACACAGCCATACACACACACACACACACACACACACACACACACACACACACTTGATTTAAAACATTAAAGACAAAACCAGAAGCCATAACCAACAAAACTAAAGTGGGTAAACATTACTCCAGAGATTCTCAAGAGTTTTAGGATAATGCTCATATGTATTTCATCTTTTTAATTTTCTCCTGGTGTCTTATAGACTGAGGAAGTTCTCTTTCTGTGCTCTTGAAGCTGTGGGACCTAGAGCTATGACTCCCTTACACTGTGTCATCAAATATCTGTATTTGAAGGGTATAGTTGTTCTTTGATTTCTTTGAAGATTTCAGGAAACTCAGAATGAGGCTTTATTGAAAGCTTCAACTGAAAAGACATAAGTGGTAGTCACAGTAGATCTAGTCATTTTGAAACCACAGAGATACCATGAAATACTCTTATTTTCCATGTAGAGAAACTGAGATCCAGAAAGGGACAAGTCATCACCATATTAACCACAAAGTGCCCCCATAGTTCAGGTGTTAAAATCAAAATATATGTTTCCTAGAGGTCATACTGTAGGTATCCTGTGTTGTTTAACACAGTAACGATGTACTGTATGTGGCAATTGTATACTATAAATGTGGGTAGGGTGGACTGGAAATTAAGACTTCGAATACAACATGCAAAAAATATGCAATAACTCATGGGACAAGGTGATGAAAAGTATCTCCAGTTCACCATATTTCTAGTTCTGTGAGTTCTGCTGTTCCCAACAAGGAACACTACCACATGACTCAATCATACCATTCTTTTTTTTTTTTTTTTTTTTTTTTTTTGCATATAGAGTATTTTTTTATTTAATTTTAAATAACAAAGTCCAATTAAATGAAAACAAACATTTATACACAATATTTGGGAATTTGGGTGTCGTTCTTCCAAACTACTTCCTGCTGGTAAGGGGCCTGTCTTGGGGGATTCGAAGAAGATTCAGATATCCTAGCTGTAGTCTGTAGGGCTGTTTTGTCCAGCTGTTTGGAATGTAGGATCAGCTTGTACTCTGTTTCAGGCGGTCTGGTGTGATCAAACCACATTAGTCTGGAAGGAATCCACATCTTTTCATTTTCTGTGGAAACAAAAATAGAAATACTTTTCCCCAGTAACTTGTTCTTCAACTTAAATTTTGGAGTCAAAGCGTTTTTTTTTTTTTATTATTATTATTTTACATGTCGATCCCAGTTCCCCTCTCCCTCCCTCCCTCCCTCCCCCCAAGCCCTCCCCTCCCTCCTTCCCTCCCTTTTGCCCTCTCACCCTCTCCCATGCACTCTAAACACCCTCCCCTCCCAACCCCCCCCACCACAATACAATATGTAGGGGAATGCCATCCAGTTGGGGTCATGTAGATCTGACAGGTCCTGTGAAGTAGGGACTAGGGCTTCTCTCCTATCTCTAGAATAAGGCAGTTATCCCTCCATGGGGGATATGTTTGCAAAGTCCTTTTGTGCACCAGGGATACATCCTGGCTCCACTGTCTGAGGTCTCTTAGACTGCTCAGACCTTCTGGCTGAGACCCATATTCAGGGGAGTCCGAGTCAGACCTCTCTGTTGGCTTCCCAGCTATCAGTCTAGTGGCCCTTAGCTCCTCCTTGTTCAGGTAAGCTGTCTCTATGTACTTCTACCGCATGGTCTTGTCCTCTCCATCTGCTTCTGGGTCCTAGTTTGACTCAGTGTTTATGTATGGGTGTTTGCTCCTGTTTTCAACAGGCATTAGTTGAGGACTCCATGGAGAAGTTAGTTGTTGATCTCACTCTCCGGGAAGGGCATTTATGATAGCCTTTCCACGGAAGCTGAGATTGTTAGTTGGGAGCAGTCTTGTAGTTCCCTCGACCTTTGTGTTCAACTTTATCTTCAAACCAATATTGGCTCCCTCTTTTATGTTCTCTCTCTCTGTCTCTGTCTCTCTCTCTCTTTCCTATTTTCCATTCCTAACCAGGCTCAATCCTCCTAGTCACACATGCCTTCCTCTCCCCCCTCTCATTTTCTCCTACTTCTCTCTCCATTAGCTGTCCTCCCCCACTATACCTGAGGTCTGGGGGACTTGTCCCTTCCCAGTTCTGTGAGGGACTTTATATGAATCTCTTAGAATACAACTTGTATCCTAGTTCCTCTGGTGATGTGAATTATAGGCTGGTGATCATTTGATCTAGGTCTAAAATCCATATATGAGTGAGTACATACTGTGTTCCTTTTTTGTGACTGGGTTACCTCATTCAGGATGGTTTCTTCAATGCCATCCACTTGCCTCAATTTCAAGATACCATTATTTTTTTCTGCAGAGTAGTATTCCATTGTGTAGATGTGCCACATCTTCATTAACCATTCTTCAATTGAAGGGCATCTAGGTTGCTTCCAGGTTCTTGCTATTACAAATAGTGCTGCTATGAACATAGTTGAACAGATGTCTTTGTTGCATTGATGTGAATCCTTTGGGTATATGCCTAAGAGGGGGATTGCCGGGTCCTGTGGTAAACTAATTCCCATTTTCCTGAGGAACCGCCATACTGATCTCCAAAGTGGCTGTATGAGTTTGCACTCCCACCAGCAGTGGAGGAGTGTTCCACTTTCTCCACATCCTCTCCAACATAAGTCATCACTGGTGTTTCTAATTTTAGCCATTCTGGCAGGGGGTAAGATGGTATCTCAAAGTTGTTTTGATTTGCATTTCCCTGATAGCCAAGATGTGGAGCATTTTCTTAAGTGTCTTTCAGCCTTTTTGATTTCCTCCCATTGAGAATTCTTTCTTCAGTTCTGTACCCCATTTTTTAATAGGGTTATTTGGTGTTTTGTTGACTAGTTTCTTGAGTTCTTTGTATATTTTGGAGATCAGCCCTTTGTCGGATATAGGATTAGTGAAAATCTTTTCCCAGTCAGTGGGCTGCCTTGGTCTTGTCAACTGTGTCCTTTGCCTTTTGGAAGCTTCTTAAGTTTGAAGAGGTCCCATTTATTAATTGTTTCTTTCAGTGTCTGTGCCCCTGGAGTTATGTTCAAGAAGCGGTCTCCTATACCAATTTGTTCAAGGGTACCTCCTACTTCTCTCTTCTAAGAGGTTCAATGTGGCTGGATTGATGTTGAGGTCTTTGATCCATTTGGACTTGAGTTTTGTGCATGGCGACAGACATGGGTCTATCTGCAGTCCTTCTACACACCCTCATCCACATGTGCCAGCACCATTTGTTGAAGATGCTGTTTTTGCCCCATTGTATCATTTTAGCTGTTTTGTCGAAAATCAGGTGTTCATAGGTGCATGGATTAATATCAGGATTTTCAATTCGATTCCATTGGTCTACCTGTCTATTTTTTATGCCAATACCAGGCTGTTTTCAGAACTATAGCTCTGTAGTAGAGCTTAAAGTCAGGAATGGTGATGCCTCCCTGATGTTCTTTTATTGTATAGGGTTGTTTTGGCTATCCTGGGTCTTTT